>NC_091455.1:80449485-80674485 GCF_027789765.1 Dendropsophus ebraccatus | reverse complement strand
ATGGATTTGAAAAGAGGAGAAATCTCAGTCTTATCTTTACGACCTGTTCTCTGTTTAAAGTCTGTTCCTAGCCTCAGCTGAAAAAATCTGTCAGATAATATAGATGTTTGTGTTGCATTCTAGATACCATTGTCATAGACCCAAAGTCGAGTATACACCAGAGGGAAACAACTGTATTAAAGGGAACGTACCACTAGCACATGACTTTGTTTTTTTTTAACACAACTAGATCGGTGTCAGTGCTGCAGTCCTGGCATGAAGCACTGACGGCTGGCCCCCCGGCCCAAAGTGTGACAATCTCCTCTCCCCTCTGTGACACAGCTCCATTAGAATCAATGGAGCCGCTTCACAGAGTGGAGGGGAGATCTTCACAGTGGGGGCTGGCAGGCCAGCCGTCAGTGCTTCATGCCGGGCCAATGTTTGGGAATAAACCGGCACCATGAGCGGAAATCGGCACACAGTTAAAAAAAAAAACTGTGGCACCAGCATCCCCTCACTGGTGCTGGTCTATTCATGTTAAAAAAAAAAATAAAAAAAAAGCGCGATGTACATTCAGTGGTACATTCAGTTTGAAAACAATTCATAATGACTAGATAGATAGATAGATAGATAGATAGATAGGCTTGAGAAAGACGTCATTGAGACGTCGAAACGTCGCTTTCTATTTACCGTGTGTTTTGTATGGAATAATCACCAATACAGATTGAACTTTTTTCACTAAAGTCCTGTGTGCTGCAGTTACTTTTTGGATGTTTATATAGACACCTGTGGATCGGGGTGTGAACTACGGCACCGGGCAAAGTTTTCTACTGAGTGCTGCGGAACTTGTGTTTGATAGATAGATAGATAGATCTATAGATCACTTGTATAATATCAATAGTTTGGAAAAATTAGCTACCTGGGCAGAAATTGTTGAATGATTTGATGCTTTCAATTAGTTTTTCTTTTCTTTAATTCTATTGCATAGTTACACTTGTGTTGCAAACAAAAATGACCCAAAGGCCTAGATGTGCACAAGCTTCCAGATACACCAGCTTCTTCCTATGACTGCAAAAATCATCAAACATTTGAAGGGAAAACATCTGGCATTTGCATTAGCCTCTAAAAGAGCTATAAAAAATGCATAGCAGTTTTCCAAATTGTTCTGAGCATCATATAACACACACCTTTTTATTGTTATTACATGCAGTCATCAGTACTCCGCAGAGAAAGAAATGAGAATAAATTTGAGAAAAGACCCACCACACCAATCCTCCTCCATATCCATTTTCCCTCAAACACTTGCCTGAAGGGACCACCGAAGTTGTGACAATCCTTCCCTATGAGAACAAATAAGGGGGGTGGTTTCTGTGATATGCTGATAAAAGTAATTCTATATGACTAGCACACTGTGCTTCTGGCCTGCTGACTAACATTTCTTTTACATTATAGAGAAAAATGACTGATTTATGAACTGTGATAATGCATAGACAATAAAAATTGGACCCTACATAGCAAGATGTAGAAAAAAAGCAACTGCCCTATCAAAAGTGTGCAGGATTATTTTAGAAGTACAGTTTAATTTGTCATATAAGAAAAAAAATACTCAAGCCGGTTAACCATAAAAAATTTAGTTCGAGAAGTCAAAGAAATATAATAGATAAGAGCAAAAAGAATAACGTCAAGAACACAAGCCTTTACATATGACACAGCATTCGGGTGGTTATTTAGACACATGTACATACATTTTATTTATTTTATTGTAAAGGGTTAGCAGGGTAAGCATGGGGGGGGATTTATCAAACCGGTGTAAAGTAGAATAGTCTTAGTTGCCCCTAGCAACCAATCAGATTCCAACTTTTATTCCTCACAGACTCTTTGAGAAATGAAAGGTGGAATCTGATTGGTTGCTAGGGGCAACTAAGACAATTCTACTTTACACCAGTTTGATTCACACGCAACCGATCTGCAGCGGGTTTTACACTCCAAATTGGCAGCAATATTTATTGTGGATCCCTGCCTGCCATTTTCATGCGAGTATGTAAGTGACAGCCCCCTTAATCCCCCTGCCAGCCAGAGCATATATTACCTGCTCCACACTCTGGCCTGCTTCGGGCTCCCAGCATCTGGACATCCTGCTCAGCCAGACGTATGTCTTCTCATTGAAAATGATCCGCTGCGGATCCGTTACATGTTAAACTGGCCTCCAAAAAATGAAATCGCTTGGGATGCCCTGATTACACAGCACTTTAGTTTTCTTATACATCTGTTTAGTACTGAGATATATAGTTTATAATTGGTCCGCCAATTTAGTTAATACAGATAGGTGTGAACAACAAGTTATTACACAGTCAGGCTATGTTCACACAACATAAGTGGCCTATTAATCACGGCCGTTGTTGCAGATTTTGTTCTGCCATCTATAGAATCATGGCCGGTATGTGCACACATAGTATACACTCAAGCCACACTCGCTAGTGGCTGCACAAAAAACTGAAATGTCAGTTTTGTGCGGCTGCTATTTATTGAATAGCGGTCTCACAAGCCTGACAGATCACACAATGGAGAGTGCGGCAACGGGTCACAGAACGGCCGGTGTCATACGAAGTGTGAACTCAGCCTCAGGGAGTGTAAATGATTTACACTGAGGGGTGTCTATGCCTTATGCATAGTCCTTGACTGTATAATCATGTGCAATACCTGAGATTTACACTATTAAAAAAAATAAAGTCCATACCCATCTGACTATTAACTGGATGGTCACAGTAACTATAAACCCATATATCTGGGAAATCTCATTTTAATAAAATTTTTATTTTTGACATCTTGTTTAATAATTTTTGGAGTTTTCCCCCTAATTTTCCATTTAACAATCTGTATTTTAAAAGGGTACTCAGACACCAGGAAAAAATGCTGCATAAAGCACTGTCTGCACAGTTCTGGGTCTGTAATCCTCTTTCCTACCATGTCCTTTTACTAGCTTCTGGTTAAAAAGATGTTCAGTACTATAATTCCTATAATGAACTGCTTTCCTATAGCTCTTCATGATAGCCCTTCCACCATGCCTCCTTCTCTCCCACAGCACTCTTCAGCTCCTTGCCTAGAGCCAGCGCAGAATGCCAGAGCTGCTGTTTTCATAGCTTGTCTGCTCCTCTGCCTGGTGCAGCTTTTATTTGTATAGCGCACACAGATTCCGCAGCACTTCACATTTTTTGCCAGTTTTTGCCAATTATTGCACCCTGTCCCCAGGCTCACAATCTAAATGAACCTATCTGTATGTTTTGGGTGTGGGAGGAAACCGGAGTACCCAGAGGAAACCCATGCAGAGAGAACATATAACTCTTTGCAGATGTTGCCCTTGGTGGGATTTGAATCCAGGACCCCAGCGCTTAAATCAAGTTTTTATTTTATGTTTACAGAGCAGAAGCTCAGACAATATGGGTTGCCATAATGATGTACAAAAATGAAATAATAACCCTACAATCAAAAATGCAAACATTAAAACAAAAGAACTAATAACTGACTCTAATAAATAAAAGTAGTAAATAAAAATCTAGGTAACACTTAAATTCTGTAGCCCTGCAAGCCAATTCTGAGAATGATTCCTATCATATCAATATATTAGGAAAGTGATATTCTATTCTAAAACAACTAAATCATCAAATTATACCAAAAATCTATTGTATTTATATGATTCTATGGTATAGGTAGTATTGAACTGTACACTATTCAGGTGACAACAATGATGTTTTAGATGTAGCTTAATGAATCAATTAATGAATTCAATCGTAATGGTCTTTCAAGGAACTCAATACATTAATCAAATTCTCTATTAAACGTTATTATCTACAATCAATAGCACTAAAGGACACAACTGTGAAATTAAAACATACTGCAATAAGATATAAGAAAGAAAAAAAAACTATCTCCCTCAAGGGACCCAGATAGGAGAAGGAAGACACCAATTCCTGCTTAACAACCAACCCGGCTCTTAGGACTGCATGCAACAAATAATAACCTGTCTTCATCTGTAGATGAAACATAACAGATTTTGAATAAAAGTGACAGAAATTTGCAGGAGAGAACCATTTGTCATTGTACAAGTTTACAGAAAGGATGGTGTTTCAGACAATCTCATATTGATTTGTAAGGTGATGCTATCTTTGCTTTGTGCAACTTTCAGACTATTGGAGCCATTAGAAACATACAGCACTGAAATCATTAAATAAAAATTACTCACATGGCCTTCTAAAATGAAAAATGTCAACGGGATAATTGAAAATGTTACCAAGGAAAAAATATCAGTTTACACCTCAGCAATATGCATCATGAGTAAAGGATTGAGAAATATACACATTATGGACTTCTCTTTCTACATACATGCGCCAAGGTGTAGCCCTATTCTAGCAGTAAAAGTATTGTCAGAAAATGCCATGATTTGTTCCCTTTAAGAGGTTTTGCCGTTTTAGATAAATAAAGCTTAATCTTTATATAAAGAACCTATTTACATGGTATTCCAATCCCCCATAATCTTCTTCAATGACAAAAACTGTAAAACTCTATACAGCCATACACCATGTTAGGCTAGACCGGGGGTACTCAACAACTTTTAGTGAAGGTCCACTTACCGGGGTCTATTGTCAGGTGAAGGTCCGAGCTGAACATCAGTAAGGAAACGTATTTTGTTACCTTTTACAAACGTTCAACTATTTACATACAGAATTGCTACTTATTAGCGGGAAAACTGGCATTTTTTCTCTCTCACCAACCCTTTGATATTAGGTACAAAGGGGGTGACTGCCCTAGTAGTATATAGCCCCCCTGTTTGCTCTCTCAGTAGTATATAGCCCCCCTGTGCGCTCTCCCCGAGTAGTATATAGCCCCCCTGTGAGCTCTCCCCAGTAGCATATAGCGCCCTGTGATCTCTCCCCCAGTAGTATATAGCCCCCTGTGCGCTCTCCCTCTGTAGTATATAGCCCTCCTGTGCGCTCTCCCCCAGTACTATATAGCCCCCTGTAAGCTCCCCCTTTAGTGTATAGCCCCCCTGTGCGCTCTCCCACTGTAGTATATAGCCCCCTTGTGCCCTCTCCCCTAATATATAGCCTCCCTGTGCCCTCTCCCCCAGTAGTATATAGCCCCCTGTGCTCTGCCCCTGTAGTATATAGCCCTCCTGTGTGCACTCTCCCTACAGTATATAGCCCTCCTGTGTGCTTTCCCCCAGTAGTATATAGCCCCCCTGTGCCCTCTCCCCCTGTAGTATATAGCCCCCCTGTGCGCTCTCCCCCAGTAGTATATAGCCCCCCTGTGCACTCTCCCCCTGTAGTATATAGCCCCCCTGTGCTCTCCCCCTGTAGTATATAGCCCCCTGTGAGCTCTCCCCCAGTAGTATATAGCCCCCCTGTGAGCTCCCCCCAGTAGTATATAGGACACCTGTGCGCTCTCCCCCTGTAGCATATAGCCCCCCTGTGCTCTACCCATGTAGTATATAGACCCCTGTGAGCTCTCCCCCAGTAGTATACAGCCCCCCTGTGAGCTCCCCCCAGTAGTATATAGCCCCCTGTGCGCTCTCCCTGTAGTATATAGCCCCGTGAGCTCCCCCCAGTAGTATATAGGTCTCTAAACAGGTGATGTACCCCTAGACCACAGCTCTAACACAGTTAGACTAGGAGATATAACTATATCTGATTTCAGATCAGTCCCCCTCAAGGCAGTATATGTCTGAAATTAACACTCAGACACTGGGTGACAGCATGAGCGAGCAAAAGGTTGGGCAGCAGAGATTAGAAAGGGTAGGTTGACACTACGGAATACGCCATTCTATGGCCTGGCCAATCCCGCTTTCCGCCGAAAGAATAGACATGTCAGTTCTTTCGGTGGAACGCGGAATCGGCCATAGAATGATGTCTAAGGCTCTTGAGCTCGCTTCCCAGGGCGGCCGGACCTATTGGCGTACCAGTACATAATGGGTCCTTAAGTAACATACCCATGACATACCGATACAGCATGGGTCCATGGGTTAATGAGAGAATAAAAAAAGTTATGGCACTTAGAAGGCGACCATGGAAAAGGGAAGAAAATTACTTGAGCATTAAAATCCAGAATGTACGCCAATAATAACTGTATTGTGACAACAGTTCTATGGATTTGCTTTGTATATGAAAACAGGTGTTTCCCATGTCTTTTTCCTCAGCTGCAGAGCTCTTGGTTTTGCTTTTATTTTTGAAAACAAGATTGGGAGAAAGAAGAGATATTAAATAAAAGTATTTCAGCTATCAAGATTGAGGCCTACATAGTAGTAGATACATAAAATACTAAATAAAACTGTTGTAAAGCTTCAACAAAATATTTAGACTGTGCAACAATATGCATGATGAATTGCACTGTCTAACCTTTGGGCATGCACAATAATTGCACTATACACTTCACACTGTGTTCCCATCTGACAAGCCTTATGAATAGATTTGCAAAGGAAAGGTTACAAACTGGCCTATAGACAAAGAGCTGTGGTAGGGGAGTTGTTATTCTCCAGGATGACGAGCAGGTCAAGACATAACTGTTGGGGTTTCTCTTCTACTTGGGTATTGAGCCAAATAATCTGATCCAATTTATTACCGAAATCAGAAAAGCGCATAACCTGATATAAAAATAAAATACGTATATATGGATTACCTGCATCAAAAGGGGGGGGGGGGGGTGGTGAATAGATCAAGCCTTACAGGCAATGCTACAAAGGAAAAATTCCTTGAACCATGACAGGACATACTAGTTAGGTCGAACAGATATCTGTACATATCTGTTTTGAGGTCTTTGCTTCTTTTAAGTACACTGCCATTTTACTAACTAAGATGCCTTTGACGCAGCTTTGAGGGATACTGGTTCTCACTTAGGAGATCCAGCTATGTATGGACTCTTACAGGCAATTCTCTATGGAAAAAAATCAATGCAAATGTAACAGAATACAAGCATCCAACAAAATGCAAAGCTATCAGTACCAGAGGTCTCTAATCTTGTGGCCATAGCCAAATATAACCTAGCTCAGAGATGCCAATTGGGCTGATATGGTTCTTTGGAGCTGTATACCGGAGAAAAAGAGGGTTTATTACTGGGGCCTGCGGCAGACAGAGGGATGGCAGGTAGTCATCTGTGTGGTTCCCCGCCCGTGTCTAGTCACCAATCTTTGCATGTCAGCGCACTTGGTGGGGTGACTGACAGGGAGAGAGGAGCTGCCCAGATGACTACCTCCCCGCCTCTGCCTGCCACATGCCACGGTAATAAACCCTCTTTTTCTCCGGTATACAGCTTCTGCTGCAGCCGCGGCCGGTATGTGCCGCGGGCTGCTTAGGAGCTGTACAGAGTGCTCCAAAAAAAATAACAGCCCAATTGGGCTGCTTGGTTCCTTTTCGGGCGGCTGGGGGTTTAAGGGGCCAGGTCACATATCTGCAGCAAAATGAAAATTCCGCTGCGGGTATGTGACCCCAAAGGCCTTCACTATAGGTTTCGCTGCAAACTCACAGCGTGAAATCCGCTGCAGATCCAGTACGTGTGGAGGCACCCTTAAGCTACAATATTCATTAGCTCTTTAGTGCATACTGTAGTAAATGTAGCATGCAACTAGGCCATGACCTTATGATGCTAAGCTCCACTCACTTTTTAAAAATGGAATGGCTGGCTTAAAAGAATAAAAGGGCACAAATGTTTGCATCAACCAGGGGCTGAGGCATAAATGAGCTACTTTATAAAGGGCATCTGTCACCACTCGGGCCCTACCACTGGTGCTGACAGTGTGCTGTAACTGGTAGTCCCCAGGAGCAGCATTTCCCAACCGGGGTGCCGCGGCACACTGGTGTGCCTGGAGAACCCGCCAGGGGTGCCGCGGGATCCCGGTGGGAAATGTGCGATGTCACTTTAAGCAACCCAAGAAGCTGCGGCTGCGCAGCTTCTCGGGATGCACAGATCACTTTGATGTTCCGGAACATTAAAGTGACCATAATGTAAGAGCAGGAAGTGACAGCATCCTGCTCCTACATTCACTCCCATAGGCTGCCGACACTTCATACCAGCAGCCTATGGGAGGCCGGGACGTGACCTCTCCTCACGCCTGCGGACGTCCCGTCCCCGCGGCTCGCAAGATGGAGCCAGAAGAGGAGGAGGAGAGCTTCTGCCTGCAGCCACAGCGCGGATTAGGTGAGTAGGATGTTTGGTTTTTTTAGGGGCAGAGCAGGGGGCATTATTAGTTCATGGGGGGCCCCTCTGGGGGGCATTATTAGTATATGGGGGCACCTCTGGGGGCATTATTAGTATATGGGGGCACCTCTGGGGGCATTATTAGTTCATGGGGGGCACCTCTGGGGGAATTATTAGCTCATGGGGGCACCTCTGGGGGCATTATTAGTTCATGGGGGCACCTCTCGGGGCATTATTAGTTCATAAGGGCCACCTCTGGGGGCATTATTAGTATATGGGGGCACCTCTGGGGGCATTATTAGTTCATGGGGCACCTCTGGGGGCATTATTAGTTCATGGGGGCACCTCTGGGGGCATTATTAGTATATGGGGGCACCTCTGGGGGCATTATTAGTTCATGGGGGCACCTCTGGGGGCATTATTAGTTCATGGGGGCACCTCTGGGGGCATTATTAGTTCATGGGGCACCTCTGGTGGCATTATTAGTTCATGGGGGGCACCTCTGGGGGAATTATTAGCTCATGGGGGCACCTCTGGGGGCATTATTAGTTCATGGGGGCACCTCTGGGGGCATTATTAGTTCATAAGGGCCACCTCTGGGGGCATTATTAGTATATGGGGGCACCTCTGGGGGCATTATTAGTTCATGGGGGCACCTCTGGGGGCATTATTAGTTCATGGGGGCACCTCTGGGGGCATTATTAGTTCATGGTGGCACCTCTGGGGGCATTATTAGTTCATGGGGGCACCTCTGGGGGCATTATTAGTTCATGGTGGCACCTCTGGGGGCATTATTAGTTCATGGGGGCACCTCTGGGGGCATTATTAGTTCATGGGGGAACCTCTGGGGGCATTATTAGTTCATGGGGGCACCTCTGGGGGCATTATTAGTTTATGGGGGCACCTCTGGGAGCATTATTAGCTCATGGGGGCACAGCAGGGGATCCTACATACAGGGGGCATCCCACATTCCTACTCGCTTTACTGCACATAACACCAAACAGCGCAGTTACTTTGGGAGCCTACTGGAGGGAGAAAGGATAGGAAGTTGCTAGAAATGTGCGGAGCCTAAATTGTTTGTCTCGCAGGTTCTGAAGAGATGAAAAGTAGCTGGAAGAAATCATCATGGAGGACTGGACTGGATGGAGAGGAAAAGTGACGCCTCAGATCAAAGAAGACGTCACCTGTGAGTCACTGTATGACGGTTTTCTTATTTTGTAGAACATTATTAAGTAGGGGTGCCCCAAGGAAATTTTTTTTCCAAGGGGTGCCCTGAGGTGGAAAAGGTTGGGAAGCACTGCCCTAGAGAGCACGGTACCTTTTGGTAATTTTTTTCTGGAGTGGATTATGAACAATCTCAGGTCTTCTACTGTAATGAAGTGTCAAAGAGGAGTTGTGCGTGCCGCACTCTGGAACATCTCACCACTCCTTCCTCCCTCTCCCTGATCAATAATCAATGCTGTTTGGCCTCCTGCTCGCTCAGCTGTCAAGTCAGTATCTGCCAACAGAGGACTGATATGCAATCAGATATAATTGAATCTGCTAACCTGTGTTGGAGCTGTGGTCTGGGGGTAAATCATCTGTCTAGAGGCAACCAGACGTTCTTTTTTTTTGTTTAAATCCCCTGATGGAAATTAAATATAATTATTCATTTTTTTCATCATTGTATGATTTTTAAGGCTATGTTCACACTACATATTAGACCGGCCGTTCCGTGACCCCAGCAGGGTCACGGAACGGCCGGTCTCTGGCCGGATCATCTCGGCCGGTACTTAAGTACCGGCCAGATGATCTTTCGACCGCAGAGGCATTGTTCCACCGCGGTAAAAGTACGGCCGTTGTTGCCATCGACAACAACGGCCTTACTTTTACGTAGTGTGAACATAGCCCTGAAGTGCAAAGAATTCCCAATCAGGTCAGTTTTTTAATACAATGATGAGGGAAAAAAAACAAAAAAAAACTTTATATTTCACTTCATTTTATAAAAAATTTAATAATAATAATAATAATAATAATAATAATAATAATTTGGACCTGACTGGGAATTCTTTGCACTTTTAAAAACAATACAATAATGAGAAAAAAATTAAAAGTAAAGACATACATTTTATTTCCATCAGGGGGTTTGAACCAAAGAAAGGACTGCTGGTTGCCTCTTGACAGGTGATTTACCCCTAGACCACAGCTCCAAAACAATTTGTGTAGGAGATTCAACTATATCTAAGTGTTTCTCTCAGAAATAAACTGTCTACAGAGTACTGATATGTAATGAGAGACACTGACTGACAGATGAGTGAGCAGGAGGCCGTGCAGCATTATTTATGAAGGAGTAGGAAGGAGTGGTGAGGTGTGCCAGAGTGTGGCACAAACGCTGAGCCAAAACCCCTCTGTGACTCCTCTTTATTACACTAGACCTGAAATTGTGCATAATCCACTGCATGGACAATTTACCAAAAGGTACCATGCTCCCTAGGGGTCTGCCAACTACATCACACTGTCAGCAACTCGGGTAGGACCTGGGTGCTGACAGATTACCAGTAAGGCAACACCTCCAACCTTGTGTGTGTTACGGCAGCTCCTAACAGTTGAAAACATTTGACCTGATAGTAATATAATAAAACACTCCACCAATTTTTCCACAGATAGCAACCAATGACAGCTCAGTTTGGTTTCTAAACATGAGTTTTGATTGTTTGCCATCTGGGAGATTGAAGGGGTACTCCGGAAACCAAAAGAAAAAGTTTTTAAAACATTTTTTTACTGAGTTACATTACTTTGTAATATAAATTTAAAAATATATATATTTTATATGCACTTATGGCCCTCTCTGCTACCACCAGCGTTTGCATCAGAAACTGCAGGGCTCTGAGCTCTGTAGTTCCCATTCCCCTGTTCTGTTCTAGCTCTGCCAAACAATGATGTGCAGAGCAGAATCCCCTTCCCGCATGTATTGTATATTCTTATAATATCAGACAAAGCAATCCTGTTGGGCAGCCCAACCCCCTGTGTGCTGTATAAAAGTACAGAGGGGGAACGGGATCCTGCTCTGCATAGCACTAAAGTAAGCTAAACGGCAATAATGCAAAGATCATCATAACTATTTAACTCATGGTATGGACCCTAGAGACAAAGAGCAGATCTACATTAAAGAGAATACAAGGTAGCAGAAAGTCACATTTTTCTTTTTTCTTTTTTTTTACCACAGAAATGAATGTTGTTACTAAGCCAAAATCATACAGCACAGTCTCTAGCCCCAATAGCAGCTGATATCACTGGTACAGATGTGACTTGTAGAAATACTGTCAAAACAAAGCTGTCACTTGTAAAGATGCATATATGTATATTACTAATTTTTGCTTTCTCTTTTATAGTTATGTATTAGAGGACAAAAACACACCATTTATTTCAAAAATCTACGGCTGGCTTCAAAACATGTAAAGATGTCACCTTTAAGGTTTTTTGACTGGGGAAAAAAAGTCATGATTTCCAATAGGTATTTTTTTGCATTATTTCACACTGCAAAGCCTAACAAGCTAAAGGGCTGCCTATGTCTATGGATCAAAATAAATAAAAGCTGACATGGCCTGCATAACCAATAGCAGGATGCAATCTTTTTAATGCGCTGCATATTTCTGACATTTAAAAAAAAAAAAATTAGTTGAGAAAAGAAAACTCATTCTAAAAAAAATAAATAAAAAGGAACCTCTCCAGTATATGACATGAAGGGTCCTAAGGGTAGGGGAATATAAATCTAGTTAAGCAAAATGCTAGGAGCGGTAATATTGTAGTTGGGAGAGTAAAACTTTGAAAAAAAAAATAGCATTATTCTTAAAACATCTCTGACACAACCTTCTCAACATAGTATCTTATTACTTACACCATTATTTGTGTGAATATGTATTTATGTAAAAAAGACAGAGTCTGCATAGCTGTCTGAGTCTGCAGGATCCTGATTTACAGACAGAAGAGGACCCATAGATGTTCATGTGGTCATTCACACATCCTTTTTAGAGACGAGCGAACCTCGAGCATGCTCAAGTCCATTCGAACCCGAACTTTCGGCATTTGATTAGCTGGGGCTGCTGAAGTTGGATAAAGCTCTAAGGTTGTCTGGAAAACATGGATACAGCCAATGACTATATCCATGTTTTCCACATAGCCTTAGGGCTTTATCCAACTTCAGCAGCCACCGCTAATCAAATGCCGAACAATCGGGTTCGGATGGACTCGAGCATGCTCAAGGTTCGCTCATCTCTAATCCTTTTTAAAAACGGATGAGTTTTTGACCACCAATCCATTCTGCAAATAAGTAGGACTTGCACTTACACAGTTTGTTTGTTTTTTGCAAAACAGAGGCTCCAGATGCACTTTCCGTCTCTGGTCCATCCTGTGACCATTTTTTACCTTCCAATCCTTTTTGCAAAAACTGATGCATTGCTGATGAAAACCAGATGGTTTCTCCAGGACATCACTGGTCCACATTTCAGAATAAGTGATGGGTGGATGAGGCTTAAAGGAGAAGTCCGGCGAAAATTATTTTTTTTATATGTTATTACTTATGGAAAGTTATACAATTTTCTAATGTACATTAATTATGGGAAATGCTCATATACTGCTATTTCCCTTAATTTAGTGTATCAGGAAGTGTTAGAATTATCTCTGAAGCAGTGACGTCACGACCAACGGTGTAATTCCTATGGAGTGTCCAGCAGGGGGCGCTCTATATATAGAAGTCAATGAGTACCATTGACTTCTATATATAGTGCGCCCCTGCTGGACACTCCATAGGAATTACAGTGTATGTAATGTAATGTAATGCACTGTACTGTTGTGACTTTATGAATACATTTATGGAATACTTTGGGGAGCAAGTGTCCTTGCTCCCCAAAGTATCCCATAAATGTATTCAATGAATACATTTGCAGGGCACCGAGCAGGGAGGGAGAGAGGTGCTATCTACCTCCCCCCTCCCTGCTCGGTGCTGGGAACATATACAAAGTACTACTCCCCCATTATCTGCAGATAATGGGGGAGTAGTACCTGTGCTATCCCTATCACTGCCCGCGCCGCCGCTCACACAGGGGCTGCTATTCATCGCGCCGCTGATTCCCCGCCGCTCCTAACTACCTGCCCGCTCGCTCGCCCGCCCCGTTCCTGGCCGCCGCTCTCTGCTCATGCCGGCCGCGTCAGCCCACCCCCACCCCGGCCGGGAGCACGGCGCTTCCTGGTGTCCCCGGCCGGGGTGGGGGCGGGCTGACGCGGCCGGCATGAGCAGAGAGCGGCGGCCAGGAACGGGGCGGGCGAGCAAGCGGGCGGGTAGTTAGGAGCGGCGCGGGCGGCGGGGAATCAGCAGCGCGATCGTAAGTAAGTTTGATGCCGGGAGGAGGAGGAGGGGGAGCGGCGGGGGGCATGAATAGCAGCCCCTGTGTGAGCGGTGGCGGCGCGGGCGGTGATAGGGATAGCACAGGTACTACTCCCCCATTATCTGCAGATAATGGGGGAGTAGTACTTTGTATATGTTCCCAGCACCGAGCAGGGAGGGGGAAGGTAGATGGCACCTCTCTCCCTCCCTGCTCGGTGCCCTGCAAATGTATTTATTGAATACATTTATGGGATACTTTGGGGAGCAAGGACACTTGCTCCCCAAAGTATTCCATAAATGTATTCATAAAGTCACAACAGTACAGTGCATTACATTACATTACATACACTGTAATTCCTATGGAGTGTCCAGCAGGGGCGCACTATATATAGAAGTCAATGGTACTCATTGACTTCTATATATAGAGCGCCCCCTGCTGGACACTCCATAGGAATTACACCGTTGGTCGTGACGTTACTGCTTCAGAGATAATTCTAACACTTCCTGATACACTAAATTAAGGGAAATAGCAGTATATGAGCATTTCCCATAATTAATGTACATTAGAAAATTGTATAACTTTCCATAAGTAATAACATATAAAAAAAATAATTTTCGCCGGACTTGTCCTTTAAAGCAAATGTACATCAGGTATATTTGCTTTAAGCGCTTCACATGAATAGAACGGCACTGGCACAGGGAAGCCGGTGCCGCTGCCTGATTCCCGCGTATGGCACAGTTTTTACCCAGGTACCGAACACACTGGAGGCCCCTGCCCTTTAAGATGCGGCTCCATTGATTCTAATGAAGCCGCATCACAGAGGGACAGAGGTTACCTCCCACTGGGGCAGGCCGGCCCACCTCCAGTGCTTCACCCCCGGCCAGTTTCCAGGAATAGAACAGCGCCAGGAACCGGGCCACATGCATTTCATTACACTATTGGAATATTTGCCACGTATGCACCCGAGAATAATTGTTTCAAACAACTTCCCTTCATGTGATCTACCTGCAAGCTAGCCTATGGATTTCTAACTGATTTTTAGGTCACTTAAATGTACCAAAAATTATCTTTACCACAGGAAATATCTATAAAATCTGAGTTACTGAGGGGTCTTGCAATCTGCTGTCCACTGCCTGTTGGCAGATATAGTCAATCCATAGCATCAGAGAGACCAGATAAGAGCTTCAACAGTGCTGAGTTTTTGTTTCCTGGATCCTGTTGGCCTGAAGCATCCACAGATTCCACACTGTATCTAAAAGGTAAATTAAGGCTTCTCTTCAATCTTTGGGTGGCTGACCCTTGTGTAAATTACATACCTACTGTACAAAGATGCTTTCTGAATGTAATCCTATCTTACCCCATTGTAATCACCATCATGGGCAGCAGCGGTTCACAAATGCATTAGTGATAAATCCCTTGCCTTGCTGTAATCCTTTCTCGTTACATAGCATCTTGCAAAACTAGTTTGCACATTATCTATGTTGGTTCAATTCTGTGTCCTTTCACAAATTCACATTAGCAGGAGGAGCTGAACATCCTGATATGTAATGCTGTGGGAAAAGACTCAGTATAACTGACTTATAACTTAACTTATTTTATTCATATAACTCTCTTCTCCTTCTGGGCTTGAGACCATCCTGAGGACGTTTTACACAGGACAATCACAAATGTAAACAAGTGTCAATCTGCTAGATCGGCGCTCGCTTACTGAGACACCGAGAGTCTATGCTCCTGGGTGTTCTCTTTGCTTCTGCCTGCTCCCTGCAGCCACCAGTAAAACTTCAGAGCCGGTGTCTGAAGTGACAGGACTCTAAGCCAGCAGTTCCAGTGGCGGCTGCGGGCAGAGGGAGAAGAACACCAGGAGTGGGAACAGGTATGTACAAACTTTATTTATTTTTTTACACAGTCATCAGCTATCGGACGCCCATTGTTATTACATGTAGCGATGTGTGCCCGGTGGCCGATGATTTTTAGGCTAGAATAAATAACACGATCAGCCGATGATAATTATCATTGGCTGATCGTTGTCTTTATGAGTAGACTTCTAAAAATGAGCAGGTAGTTCAATCTATAAAAATGTTTCCAAATAAAGTCTTCACAAATCTAATTATTCCAGTAGATTGGACTTATTTCTCATGGTTACGTGTTGCCTTTGAAAGGGGTATTCCAGCAAGAAAATGTTAGTTCTATAGAGGTCCAATTACTGTCACACAACTAATTACTAGAATGAGGAAAGCTGGGCCTCCTCTTCTTTTTCCTCAATCAAAACTTTTTGTGGGGAGTTTGTACAATGCACTAGTCAAACACACAAGCTACTGTACCACACAAATACTTGAATACTTTAGTTAAAGGAGCACTCCGGTGTTTTCAAATCAACTCGAGCCAGACAGTTATACAGATTTGTAAATTATTTCTATTTAAAAATCTTGTCTTCCAGTACTTATGAGCTGTTGTATGTCCTGCAGAAAGTGGTGTGTTTTTTCCAGTCTGACACGGTGCTCTCTAATGCCACCTCTGTCCATGTCAGTAACTATCCAACGCAAGAGAAGTTTTCTATGGGGATTTGCTACTGCTCTGGACAGTTCCTGACACAGTCAAAAGTAGCAGCAGAGAGCACTGTGTCAGACTGTAAATAATACCCTACTTTATGCAGGGCATTCAGCAGCTGATAAGTACTGGAAGAGATCTAAATACAAATAATTCACAAATCTGTTGAACTTTCTGGGAACCTGTTGATTTGAAAACATTTTTTTCACCGCAGTACCCCTTTAACCATAGCATACACCTTATAAAAAGGTCAGCTAAACGGTCCAGCAGCAGCAAGTTCGGCCACTTCCTAAGCTATATGGCGACCTCCCAACATTTCACCAAGAGATGTCATCAGTGGAAAGAGGAGTCAAGCATATTGGATTTTCACTGCCCAGCCCTATTGCTCTGGAAGGGTAAGCAAGTGCCAGAGCTGTCTGGCTGTGGCTTACAAATCCCTATAGAGAACACATGAATGTTCAGCCAGGCCAAATATTCATGTGTGGGGAGGATTGGTAAAGATAACTGTAGGCTGAAACGTTCGGCCTGCACTTGAAAATGTGTAGCCCCCCTAACATTTGTGACAATCACTCTATCCCACTGCTCTTCACCTTGACTGTCTGTTCAGGGGAAGGTAGGTCCATCATGTAAGCAAATTGCAGAGGTCCCAGTGGTTGTAATGTGAATAACACTTCACCCAGACACAATTGTAGTTTTATATGTTGTGGTATGATTATTAGAAACTTTCCTAAGTTCCCAAAGATATCATATAAAGAGTATTACGAGTAAACTCCAAAAAAAAAGGTATGGACTTTTACAGACATTCATTTTTATAGGGTCCCATCTTTTTTATCTATATCGATAATTAAACAGCTCATAAAGCTGAGCAGGCAGAAATCTTGCCTTAATCTTAGACGAAAATAAAACTCCCCTGTGGTTCAACCCTGGCACACACATATACACTATAGGAAGTCCTAGCAGGGCATCTAGAAAACTGCATAGTGAGAATATCCAAAAAAATATTAATTTTCACTGAAAAGTGCTGATGTGGATTCTTCCCTGTTTATTAAATACTTGGGGAAAATGTATATATTGTTCCAAGCTTAAAAAAGAGAAACTACTTTGATAACCCTGGCAATTGTACAGAAATCCAGCACAAGCCCTATTTGACAAATGGAGTTAAAATGTTGTGGAATGATAAAAGAGCAATCACTCATGAGAAAAATAGAACTGCAAAAGTCAAAGTATGCAAAGAGCAAATAAGGAGAGAACAAAATGACAGTTATCTGCTAAATTCATAAATGTGTCTTTTGTAGAAGCCTAATGATCATATTTTATACTGTCACTTTACATTTAATTGCTCACTCTGGAGCTTTTCTTCACAGAAGCCATCAGTACCCCACAGAGCCAGATGCTGAATCTCAAAAATATAAGAAAATAGTGTGACCATGGACTTTTAGTAATATTACACTACTGAGCTACAGTGTATGACAAGTTAATTTTTACAATTACTCTTTTTTGAAGGAATAACTAAAGCGGCAGGTCATCGCTGTTCCGTATCATTAAGAGGCTGCAAAATCATATATATCACGGAATATTTAAAATTACCTCATTTCAAACCCTGACAAAGGAACGCAGAGAGCATCAAGATGATTCAGTAAAAAAATTCAGACAATCTGAAAAGTAGCATCTTTATAGAAAGGGTGGTGGCATTTGATAGGTTATTTGCATTCAGTTTATATATACTCATTTCGTATGCAGACAATAAGAGTATTTACACTACAAATAAAATGTTATCGTCTCTATTTATATCCTCAGCCACATTTCACATGCACCTTTCAGTATATTATTTGGCATGTATGCTCCAGCGAAATGAATGCAAGTGGAGAATTACCATGTACAATAAAACTTCATTAACTCAGGAACCCAATTGACAGCAAACTCTGCTAATCTGACAAGTTCATTTCTGGATTAAAAGGGAATAATGCAATAACTTCAGAATTTCTGAACATAGCAGACAAAGCATTACAGGGGTCATGTCCAAATCAGGGGGTGTTTTTAGAAATAAGCAACTTGTGGTCTAAATATGATTTAATCTGCCATTAATGGGTTTCCCGGACAAAAAGTTGCTGACACCAGGCACTCATGCCCATCAACTGTCCAGCGCAGCACTTCAGATTATTGTGTAGCAGTGGCAATGTGTAACTGCAGCTTAGGTCCAGTTCAAATGAATAGGAGCCGAGTTTCAGTTATGCATAGTCACCACTACACGATAAACTGAGACAAACTCCTTTCACTGTTCACACAAAGCAAAACTGGCGGAATTCCGCAGCTGAATTCTTCGCCACATAATCCCGCCAGCCTCCCTTTTGTAATGACAGTATATGGGAGGCTTGTGCGCCTCCTCTCTTCACGCTGAAGAATGAACATGTTCGTTCTTCAGCGCGGTGAGAGAAGGCCCCCGAGCCTCCTATAGACTCCTATTATGACACGGAGGCTGGTGGGACTCTGCCGCAGAGAATTCCACCTGTTTTGCTCTGTGTGAATAGAGCCTTAGCGTAGGCCCAGGACAGCTGATCGGTAAGGGTGCTGAGTGTAAGCAGTGATTGATGGGCTATACTGTGGTAAGCTTATCAGTACCTTCTATAGCCTTAAATGGAGGAAGCCATACACTAGCACTGTCACCTTTCTGTCCACAGATAACCTAACTGCTAAGGGTGGGGCCGAATCAGTGAATGAATTGCAAGGGTATCATCCTTTCAGACATTTATGGCATATCCTGCCCTAAATGCCTGCAATGGCAATACTCCCATGAGAACCATCATGAAGGAACAAACAAACAAATTCCTGGAAAAGAAATGTGATACTTAGTGGCATTAAAAACTGCATAAAGTCATGGGTCTGACATATGGGAAACTTACTATTGAAGGAGAATGTCAATCGCCATTCTAGCAAATACTGCGGAAGAAATAGGTGTTTCAGGAGAAAAAATAAAAAACAGAGAAACAGCTATAATACTTGCACAAAACGACAAACTCAGAACCATTTCATTTATAAAGCTGATGGACAATTTGTATTTTGAGAGCCACTAGCCAAAAGTCATAAAATGTAATTTTAAGCATTAAGTTCCAGTTCAAGAGAGCTAAATGGCTTTAGTAGATTGCCTTTTTATATTATGTTAATGCAATTTATGCAAATAGAAATGGAACACAGTATTTATAATTTGAACTTAAGAAGTAATGAAAAGGGATAAAAAAAAGTTTTGTGAAGTCAATTAATTTCATTCCTTTCCTGGACATTTATCTCAGGGCACACAGACTATTTAAAAGTGCAACCTACAACCACTAAACAATACATTATTATATTAGCATGTTCTATGGAGCATTTCTATTGTTAGTAGCCTGCACTTCGCCCATGTCCCCTATGCACAGGATCTGGGATGAAGTGTGAGGTGGACTAATGTTTGACCTGTCTGCAGTTCAGTTTTTCCCTGAATATCTTTATAAAGAAGTTGGGATATACCACCACTGTCTAAAAAATGGACATCAGCCATTAATTTTATTGGTTGCGCATGCAGCCACCCAGAAAAGTAGACTAGAGTCAGCAGTGGCCAAAGTTGCTTGGTGTTCTAGCTATCAGAAAGGGACAGTCAGACAATGGTGGCATATACTATCAAAATTGTACCTAGGCTCGAGGTGAGGCAACCCCTTTAATACAGACCTGTCAACAGTAAGCTGCCAAAACTGCCATAAATACCTGATTTACTGTTCATACAACTTGCATGGCCAAGATAAATGTTGTTGAAGGTCTGGAAAATGTCAACTGCCCATGGGTTAGGATGTTGGTTTTGGGTGCCCAGAGCACTGCATTAACAGCATTATTGGCTCCTCTTCCCAGTAATGACTTATAGCTCGGGCTGTTTCCCAAATGGATGCGCGACCGATCAGTCATAGCTGAGAGGAGGCCTTGCAGCGCTCTCAATACAGACATCTCTGGGCACCTAAGTAGTACATTACAACCCAGGGCACTTGCTATGGCGGTCGGCATCTTCAACAACATCTTGATAGTACATGCTGCAAGACTAGGACACCATATATGTATGAACTCACTCTCCCTCCCTGACCTCCGTATGGGCCTGTCAGCAATTATAATGGCTCAAAAAACTCATAGATCTGCTTAAGGGCCCTATTCCACCAGACTATTATCGTTCAGATTATCGTTAAATCATTCGAATCTAAACGATAATCGGTTGAAATACAGTTAACGATTAACAACCAAAAGAGAAATCGTTGATCGCTTTATAAGACCTGGACCTATTTTTATTGTTGCTCGTTCGCAAAACGTTCGCATTGAATAAGACATCGTTCGGTCGTTCGCAATAGATACGAACGCAATAGCAAATAAATAGCGAAGAAAAAACTATCGCAATTACGATCATAAGTAACGATTATCGTTCCATGGAAATGAGTGAACATTTTCAGGTCTTTCGCAATAGTGGTCGTTTGAGATTGTTATTTATTAACGATTATGCAAACGATAATCGTCCGGTGGAATAGGGGCCTAAGGAACTTCTTTATCAAGAAGTGGAACAGGAGCAAAATTCCTTGTAGCTGCCCTGCAGATGGCTTCAGCATGCTACAGATAATGCAACAAACTATAATTCTGCGGATGTCTAAGAGAAAGTGTCAAGATATGCTGCCAGGAAATGAGAAAGTCTCTCTGCCACAATGTAGTGGGACACAGTAGACTACAGAAAAAAACTATTATTATAAGAAAAACTCATGCAAAGTGGCCATGGTTACTACAATACTACCCTGCTCAAATATCAAAACTGTTCTTGTAAAGGCAAAATATAATGTCATTATATTCATTGACTGCAAACAAAACAATTTCCGGACATATTCTTCACAAGGCTGGTTTGGACATTTATTCTTTTTATAATATACAAGATGTTGGTAGCTTTGGATTAATGATAAACTAGTACATATAACTTTGTGATATATATATTTAGGCTGGTTTGGACTACGGAAACAGAATATAGCTTTGTAATAGCAGTTTTACCATTAAACCAGCACAAGTTTAGAAAGCACCAATGTTACAAATAAATGTTTTATAATCATACAAGGCCTGTCCAAAAGACACTGCTCTTCTACACAAAGAAGCTTTTGGCATCTGCCAGAATAGGAAGGCACACAAGGACACTTATAGGCATATTGTGTGTGACCCTTGCTGAGGTAATGTGACTGACACTATGCCTGCACACATTAGGGTCACAATTTGTGTACATCCTTTGGTGATACAGCAAACAGCCAATCATTTATTCCACCCTAATTGGCACACACAGAAATCCCATCCAATCATGGCATAAGCTCCATTTATGCCATCTATACCGGAAGCTGGCAAGACAAGTGAGCAAAGTAATGCTTCTGATCTGAACCTGCCACTACACCACAGCAGGCCCCCTTTAGCCTTGACTGTGACCAGCTCTACCTTTCATATCTTATCAATGAAGAGCAGAAGAAAAAGGTCATTGGGCAGAGGGCTGATTGGCTGCGAGACTTTGATTCTTTACAAGCTTTGGAAGTACACCTGCAGCGACATTATCTGTATATGGCTTACAGCATGCTTACTGTTGCTAGGAAAAGTCAAGTACTGCTGCTAAGCATAGAAGCAAATAGTATGTTATCCTTAGGAAGAGCTGTCTACCCCCATTTAAGAAAACCTGTTATATTTCTGGCAACTTCTCTGCTTCATGTCAACTTCTTTTTATTCCTTCAAAATATTTCTCTTTTGTATAGCTTGCAAAAATTACTGTCATCTAAAAAACTATATATAGAATCCCCAAAATATGATATAATGAAAAGTCTACATGTGGTATGAATGGGATAACATGTAGGTAAAATCTAAGGTTATCTTCTAAAATTGATTTAAAGAAATCTAATATGCCCACAGTTGCATTCAACAGACATGACAGTGTCATATAACAAATTTACTATTAAAGCAAAACTGGTAATAAGACACTACAGACCGGCTGGCTTCACATACAGAAACCTCTTCTTTTTTTTGGGGTGTGTGGGGGGGGGGGGAGTGCACATGTATATAAAGATTTAGAAAAGGCCAAGTGAACATATTATTTATGCAGGGCTTCCTAAAAAATAGGAAGACAATACTAAAGCTAATACATTTACAACATTCAAAATTATTGTAATTAACCCGTTCCCAGACCCTGAATTTCTCTTTCTGGCATATGTTCCCCCCCCCCCCCCCCCTCACTAAGACAAACTGTATAGGGTCTTGTTTTTTGCAGGACAAGTTGACTTTTTTTGTAAATATATTTTTATTTTTCAAACTTTTCAGTAAAATTTTCAGTAAAATCAAAGAGAGACAAAAAAAATCCTCAATACATTTTCACAAATCTGGACACATCAAAGTGTTCAGTGAAATCGAACCCAGAGCTGGCAAGTCTTAGGGTCCTAGTACACGGGCCGACTATGGCCCAATCATTGTAGTAAACAAGGCCGATCTGCTTGATCGGCGCTCATTTACTGGACCTATTAGACTGCCCGATAATCTGGCAGAAAGGGCTGTATGGACATCGTTAGCGATGTCCATGCAGCCCTTGCCCAAACACCTGATAATGTACTCCGGGTGTTCTCTCATGTGCTCTGCAACTTCCCGGATCCGGTGGCTGCTGCGCCTGAGCGGCCGTTCAGCTTACAGGCCGCTAGGCCAATCACAGGCCAGGACCACCATGGCCTGTCAACTGACAGGCCGCTCAGACGCTGCAGCCGCCTGCACTGGGAAGCTGAGGAACACAGGAGAGAAGACCAGGAGCCGGGAGAAGTAAGGTATAAGGTGTTTGGGCAATTGTCAGCTGTCAACTGCGCATCGCTATTACAAGTAGCGATGCACGGTCAGCGCCCGACAATTTCAGGTCCAAACCTAAACCAACGATCACCTGATAATTGTTGTCATTGGCTGACTGTTGTCTCTATTACATGGAGTGATAAATCGGCCCGATTTGGCCGTTTATCACTCCATGTAACAGGGCCCTTAAAGGGCAGACAGCGCCCTATAGTCCATGAAAGAGGTAGCAAGTCGTAATGTACCCAGGCTAAAGAAAAGTCCAATTCAGGTAGTGTGTCACTGCCTATGCTCCACCTAACACAAGGGGTATGGACTGGCAATCAAACAATACAACAAAAATCATCATCATTAACATAGAAAACCTATGAAATAGCATTAATAATACCAAGTACAGATGAAAAAGGAGAATGGAATGGAAAGGAAGAAAGGTAGGAACAAGAAGCTAGTTAGAAGTAGCCCAATGGCAGTACAGAGATGATCTAAGAAAGCAAAGTCACTCTTTATGTCAACCACTGCTGGAACACTGATCCTGACTTACCCTACCCTTGCCAACCACCATTAAAGATTTCATATGATGCAGATGATCGACTTCTGCGACCTTGTTGCCGCCAAAAAGTGGCATAGCAAGCATAGGTTGCCCGGGAGTAGGCATGATGTTGGAGGTGGTCACCTGTGTGTAGATGTGGAAAACAGTGACAAGTTGGATTTTTAATGGTATCCTTAATTTTACCATATAATGTATTACAAAACTAGGGGAAAAATATTTATAGGGCAAAATTTTTAAAAACGCAATTATGCAAATTTGTTGTACAATAAAATTTCCGAGTTCTCTACACAGTAAAACTGCTATGTTACATTTATTCTACGTCAGTACGGACACAGTGATACAAAACTTAGGTAATTTATGTTTTGTTTTTACTATAAGAAACATTTGTTTTATTATGTTAAATTTTTTTATTTGGAAAATGGGAAAGGGGGGTGGTTTGAATTTTAAATTGGGCAAGGATTTTATTTATGTTTTTAAAAACTTTATCTTTTAGTTGTTCTCACACAGTTTTTTTTTCTTTCTTCACCATCCTTTTACTGCCTTTACTATAAAATTCATGATGTTCTTCATTACTGATGAGTGCCGGCTAGAGACAGCAGCTTGCACACATTGGGAATGACGTATGACGTAATTGTACAAAATACAGCCACTCTGCATAAACTCTTCATTAGAAAGGTTATATCACTATGTGTAATTTCATCTTGGAGTCATAGTCATTTCTATCAGTCCCCTATTTCTTAATAAACCATCACTGTTTCACGAATGTTTTATTGCTTTCTTCCTTTTTATGTTAGCAACCAGCCAGTGAAAGGTGAAAGGCAGTATAAAAAAGGGATGAGGCTACACAGGATTTGCTTGTAGCCAGTAGCCATAGAGAAATGCAGGCCTGCTTGGTAGCTTTGGACACAAACTGTTGCAACAGTAGACACAATTTTTGTCGTTTTAGTCCTTGCACCCTGGCAATGTCAAATAGATTGGACACAAACTTCCTAATTATTACATTTTTCCACCACAAACTTGGGATTTATTTATTTATTTATTTATTTATTTATTTATTTTTTTGGGGGGGGGTGCACTTTAACCGTTAAATTCTTGGGGAAAAAGCTCTTTGTACTGTGGTGATATGAACATGCGGCCTAATATTATCCTGTCCTGTAACAGTAAAGCCTGTGCCAATGTTATGGCATTTCACAGTTCCTGATGACTAGATGCTGCAATGTGCATACTAATATAAATATTAAAGAGCTTATATATAATACTTTGAGGGCTCATGCCTATGGCAAAGCTGCATGTACTGACCCTGTCCGTAAGCATCTGTAATTTTTGCCAAACCAAACAGAAACAAGTTCTATGGCAAACAGGTACAGTATGTGTGTTGGGGCGGTGACTAAATGTATTGAGAGAGAAGAATGAATACATCATCCAGTAAGCTTCTTTGTACATTGTCTACATTCAGAAGATAAACCATATGGACTCCACTTAATCAGCATAGAAAAACAGATTTTTCTTCGTAATTACATTAATTACTATAATTGAGGGAATCTTTGCTCATTGCTTTAGAATATGAAGAAATATTATCTGAAAGCCTCCAGAAGATTTCCATTTGGTAGTTATAACACGGAGAGCAAATAACTCTTCCATTCCATAACTGATAGCTTCATTTTGAACATAATAGTCATGATCATAGAAAAAAACCTGGTATTCAGAATCATGCTACTATTAAAAGGTCAGCTAAACATAAATACACATATCCTAAATAAAAGACTATATTTTCCACTTACGGCTAAGGTCCCAAACTATTTACACATTGTGAGCATTTCAGCTTTAAGCAATGGTGGAGAGGCACATTTCACTCAAAAACAAGACATTTTAAAGGGAATGTGTCACTTTTTTTCTTTTTATTATTATTTTTGTTTCATTTAATTAATATCTTTAAAAATAGTTAAGACTTTGATTTCTGTTTTTAGGTTTTGTAAAATTAACAATAATGTGCTGCTACTACACTGCATCTGTATATGTAATGAAAGGTTAACATGATATAGATGGATTTTATATATGACCTGGAAAAGATTTTCATTTCAACTCCCAGACAAGTAGCAGCAGCTGAGGTATGTGGTATGAGGTTCTGCAGCAGCTGAGGAGTAGTATGGGGTTCTTTTGCAGCTGAGGTGTAGTATGGAGGTTCTGCAGCAGCTGAGGTGTAGTATGGGGTTCTGTTGCAGCTGAGGTATGCAGTATGAGGTTCTACAGCAGCTGAGGTGTAGTATGAGGTTCTGCTGCTGCTGAGGTGTAGTATGTTTTATGGTCAGTGGCTACTGGAGCCTGATCGGGGAACTGCATGAGGACGAAGATCCGAGGGTAGCTTTAGAGCGCCAGGAGCAGCTGTCAGAAGACTTGCTGTCAGAAGACCCGCCTGTCTGTATGAATGTGCATGTATAAACTGTCTGTATAATTGTGCATGTATGAGCATGCATATATGAGTGGTCTGTGTGAATGTGCATGTGTGAGTGTGCATGTAGGAGCTGTCTATATGAGTGTGCATGTGTGATCTCCCTGTATGAGTGTGCATGTGTGATATCCCTGTATGAGTGTGCATGTGTGATCTCCCTGTATGAGTGTGCATGTGTGATCTCCCTGTATGAGTGTGCATGTATGATCTCCCTGTATAAGTGTGCATGTATGATCTGCCTGTATGAGTGTGCAAGTAGGATCTGCCTGTATGACTGTACATGTATGAGCTACGTATGTGTGTGTGCGCGCGCATGTATGAGCTGCCTGTATGAGTGTGCATGTATGATCTCCTTGTATGAGGGTATATGTAGTAGCTGCCTGTATGAATGTGCATGTATGAGCTGTCTGAGTGTACATCAGGGAGGAGCAAATTAATGAAAGTAGAGAAGTGCTTTACTTCGCACGGCCGTCACTTGTAATGCTGCGTTTACACGGAACGATAATTCCCCCAAACGTGCGATTAACGATGTCGGAGTAACTAATTTTTTTTCATAACGATCAGCGTTTAGACGGTACGATATCGTACGGAAAAATCGTTTTAAGATCGCCCGCGCGCAGCCCGGCCCCCCAACCACCTGCGATGGCTCGATCGCCACCCCCACCGCTGCGATCGCCATCCCCCCCCCCCCCCCCAAACGGCTCCTCTTCAGCCAATCAGTGCTGAAGAGGAGCACTGATTGGCTGAAGAGGTGCTGCTTGAAATTCCCGGCTCCCCTCTTCAGCCAATCAATGCACGGCAGCACTGTAAACGCAGCATAAGCTGGCTGCATTTGAGCTCTGCTCTGGATGTCTAGAAAAGTGGGATACAGTCTTGGGTGAAGTTTGCAGGACTGTATCCAGATTTTCTAGGTATCTGGAGCAGAGCTGAGGTGTATTATGAAGTTGGCTGGGGACACGCTTGTTGTATCTGTACTGCTATGCAGAAAACAACAAAATGGCACTGCCCAACAGTACACACAATAGCACCTTTCCCATCTTTGTTCTGTGAAAAGAGGGGAAGGTGATGATGTCACAGCAGTTGAGCAGAGACTGCCTCTTTTTTCAGCAGCCATATTTCAGGTTACTTTTTACCAGCAGTTTTCCTGCTAGAGCTCCCCCTGGTGGCCATCACTAGGAAATATGAAAAATTAGATTGTTAATTTTTCATATTTCCTTACATGTAAAAAATATTTAAAAAAAAACACATACATTAACAAAAAAAAACCAACAAATGCAATTTCAACACTTTCCATTTTTTTTCCCTTTGTGACACATTCCCTTTAAATGAGAGACAAGAAATCATTAAATTGCAAACATTTTGCAATTAGAGTAATATTGCTGATTAAAACTAGTAACAAACTGGCACTTATGAGATTAGAATATGTCTTTTATAATGTCAATTGCCACAAGGCCTAAACACAGAACTCCAGAAGTGACAGAACAGAGGGCCATGAACCACATGTGGCTCTCAAGCCACTTGCCAGAGACTGCTTTCTTAGGCTATATACAGTATAGTTATAAAGAAAGGTCCCCTATATGAGACCCCTCTTTAAGCCAGGAAGGTGGGCTTTTCATGCAGAGAATCTTTTATACTGGCTGACTCAGTTTGATGAAACTTTAAATAAAATTGGATGTACAGTATAAAATACAGTTCTACATAATCTTTATAGTAGCTGCTACAGGGAAAATTGTGTGGCTGGTTGCAAAGGAAAGGTTTTTAAAGCAAGACCTTGGAAGATCAGCTGATCACTAGCCCACTTTTATTTTATACAGGGGATGTCCTTGTGAGAAATCTCATTAAATATGTAGCTGTCTATTTGTTTAGATTACTTAATACAATGCAAATACTCTGATTATGATGCTGTAACTTGTTATTGTTACTTTAAAAAAAAAATATTTAAATAAATATGCAACGGCCCCGAGAACATGAATATAGGGGTTCCCTTACTATATGAGCAGTGAAGTTAGAAATGTTTTTGCCTTCTGAATTTGCATTGTTTATGGATCTTGATGAGAATCTGAGTAAAGAAGGCTCAGTGGGTTACTTAAAGCACTATGCAAAACCACAGATAGTACTATGTAATATGCTAAGTTGTAGCAAAAACAAAACAAAAAAAAACAGCTCTATCCCAGCATCTAAGATAATTCTGTTGAAGAAGAACACACTACATACAAGTAACGCAATTTTTTTTTTAATATAAACAAATACATGCTCACATTTGGTGATTAGTTCTAAGCACTGGTCTTAAGCGAAGCCTAAAGAAAACATCAAGTGTCCTTTTTAGGACAGTCCACTGTGCCCATATTATGGCAAGGGCAGATCTATCAAGAATAAAAACAATATTATGTTCCAAATGAACACAAAATGATTTCCTATTGTACAAAGGTCCCGATTTGTGAGTGATCTTAAACCTCTGGAAAAAGAATTCCCCAATTTCTAAGATCTGAAGGCCAATTACAAGTAATTACAGCTTTTCATTTTCAACATGATGAAATAATTTGATTCTCTTTTTTTTTTTTTTTTTTTTTTTTAGAGGTCTGGTTTAGCTCAAAATAGACTAGTGCTTCTGCATAGCGTTAGTATACAAAGACAATAAAGATCAATCACAAAGGCAAAGAAAAAAAATATATGTTGGTCATAAATCATAAATGTATTCAGGGCAGAAATAGCTATTATGTTCTATGCATGTCATTCATTCCATCATCCATGAGTGAGAAATAACAAACATCCCCGGATGGCTGGGTCTTTTAAATAAAAACACTTTGAAATTATTGAGGAAATCAAGAGCGTAATTATAGGTTCAGGACAAGCTTCCAAGTCATTTTTGTTGACAAAAGGAAAAGACATACAATGGCTTATGAGAAGACTGTCACGAAACTAGGAGCGCAGCACTTACCAGCAAGGCACAAAACTAAATTCATTGTTGATTTAGGACCTGCTGAAGTCTGAGGGAACGGAAAGTTACTGTGACTACATATCAGCATTTGTCTGGATTAGGGAGTTTACTATTTAGTGTTCATTAAAGTTAGTACCAAAAGCAACTTTAGAATGTACTTGACATGTTCAAAACATAAAAAACAGTAAGGCAGACTGCACATAACCTCTTCTATTTGTTGGCATATTAACAAAGCACTACAACTACACATATGAATTATTCTTAGGCCTCGTACACATGACCATGAGGAATACATACTGAAATATAATGCACAGAAGAGATGCACAACTGGATGCTACATGTGGAGATGGAGTTTTCCCTTAGAAGCACTAACACTCATTATCTGGTACAGCACCTCACCTAAAGAAAACTTAAAGCGACTCTGTACCCACAATCTGACCCCCCCAAACCACTTGTACCTTCGGATAGCTGCTTTATATCTAAGATCTGTCCTGTGGTCCGTTCGGCAAGTGATGCAGTTATTGTCCTAAAAAACAACTTTTAAACTGGCAGCCCCGTGCCCTTTGGCCGTGGCCTTCATTGTGTATGCATTAGGCTGGCACAACCTTTCCGTCCCTCCTCCCCACCCTCCTCATCATTTTTCCTGTTCCTCTGCAGTGAAAACTACACAGGTGCCTTAACGATTGAGTCCATGTGCCGAGCTCACACAGCTGATTAATAGGAAACAATCTGCCTGGAGCATTCCTAATGATGAGGAGGGTGGGGAGGAGGGACAGAGTGGTTGTGCCAGCCTAATGCATACACAATGTAAGCCACGGCCAAAGGGCACGGGGCTGCCAGTTTAAAAGTAGTTTTTTAGGACAATAACTGCATCACTTGCCGAACGGACCCCAGGACAGATCTTGGATTAAAAGCAGCTATCCTAAGGTACAAGCTGTTTGGGGGGGTCAGATTGTGGGTACAGAGTCACTTTAAAGAACAACAAGTGACGTGTACTAGAATCGGTACAAAGAAGTAAAGGATGGGTTAAGATGCCGTATAAGTTATAACAACATAACATGGCTGTTACACATAGGGCTCAAGGACCTTACCAGTGTGATTTATTAAAAATAATTAAGACCTGTAATGTTATTGTTTACAGCATTAAAAGCACTCTGAAGCACCAAATGGAGTAACCTACTGACACAAGAAGCATTGGCACCAATTTAAAAGCCGATACATACACTTTGAAAGATGAGAGCAGTTTCTGGTATTTATAAAGCAATTAAACTCATTTACGTTCTTAAAATTACATCGCGCTATGTGCTTTTACATATTTTTTTAAAAGATTTTTCAATACTTTACAATAATTTTGAGGAGTAGCTCATACCACAAATCTAATATTTGTACTACATTTTCACACACCACAGTTTACTATATACTGCCAAGTGTAACTTCCAAAAGCTCTCTCTGGCAAGTCATAGGTCAGGAGAAATCTATCTGCAGTTTGCAGAACTCTCAAGGGCTTATTATTTACTTTACAGCATCCATGTTATCACCTGGGCTATATCCAGCCCTCCTCTTACATATTATGTCCCACAGAGGAGTCCTATGGAGCCTACTCTAATATAATACTGAAAAAGGGGCATGACCTAGTACATGCAGCAGGCAATAGCTACAAAAATGCTAAATGTTTTGAAAAGAAGCATCTGGTGCAGATTAAGCAGTTAAGCTGGTTAGGCACATTAAAAAGAAGTTAGTCAAACCAGCAGAATTTGGTGGGATCAAACATATGTCTCATGCCTGTGGAGGCCCTTCTGACTCTTCCCTGATAATGGATAATGAGAACATCATAGTCAGAACCTCACACTCACAGCTTCAATCGTGCCCTGAAGACTTGCCTATAACATTCCCTAATCTTGTTCCCCATTCTGTTGTCTCCTCACTTTCTACTATATCTTCTACGGTTCCATGCACTTCATACGTTTTACTTGTAACTCGTCCAGCTCCTAAGAGTCTGTGTCCTTATGTACTGCTGTGTATAAGTGACCCAGAGTTTGTTTACATGCTGCAACACAAAAAAGGGTTAAAAGCAGAAGAGTTTAGTTTTGTGGCAGTATAGCTTCTGGCATAGTTTTGCCAATAAAGCATAATATATCAGGCAACCAATGTATGCAACAGAGAATGGATGGATGCTCCTCCATATCAGCCATCTTGTGGACAGACTCACCACAGAACAGGACAGCCCAGCCTGAAGGAGGGGAGTCTAACTTTAGCTCTATGAGGTACACAGGCAGCTGCTGTCAGTATATACAGTGAGTACACTTACTAATACTGTACACTAAACTATTTTACTATAAAGTGGCTAACCAGCTGAGCTGTGATTGGTTTCTATGGGCAACAGATATACAAGATAGCTTAATAAATCTTTCCCTTTACCTTTTCTGTTAAGTTATTACCATTTTCTTTTAGCAACACTGGTAACCATACAATTTATTGATATGCAACAAAGTTGAACTTGCCTTAGACCTTACTACCATGGCCTTTTCCCTATATGGTTATTACAGTTTTAGCAGAAAAGTGGAGATGTCTGCCTGCACATGTATTTACTGCTACATATATCTCTGGAGAGAAAGGACAAAAACAATGACATACTAAGCCTTGGTCAGAGGTCCCTTGGGTACTCCCTTGATGGGGTTTAGTCTTTGAGAGAAATGCTGAAATTATTCAGATCTATGGTAGGCAAAGTGCAAGCAGATCACCATACACAGTCATCTGTTGGCTGGTATAATGTTCTTATTAAAAGTATCCCCCTTAAAAGCAGGAGAAAAGATATAATGATTTCCCAGGGAGCATAAATCTTACTGCTACTGTTCCCCTGGAAGCATCAACTAATATAAGTTCAGGTTAGAGGAACCTGTTTTTTGATACTAAGGGTATGTGCACACTGAGGAATAGTTGAGGAATTTGAATACACTCTTAATTTCCGTTTGAAACTGCTCCTGTAAGGGTGCCTTCACACCTACCGGATCCGCAGCAGATCTCACTTCTGCGGATTCGCAGCGGATCCAGTATCAATTCACCCCTGTGATAGCACATACTCACAGCGGGATTGACATCCCGCTGTAAATATGTGCTTTAACCCCCCCGCTGTCCACAGCCCCCGCCGCATCCCGCATCCTCGGGCGCATCAGCCCATCCCGGCCGCATCCAGCAGCCCGTATCCCCCATCCCCAGCCGCATCCCCCCATCCCCGGCTGCATCCCCCCATCCTCCCATCCGCGGCCGCATCCAGCAGCCCCCATCCCCGGCCGCATCCCCCCATCCCCGGCCGCATCCAGCAGCCCGCGCCCGCCGCCGAGAGCATACAGTACCTGCTCGGCGGCGCGGCTGCAGTGAGGCTGCCGGCTCCGGTGCCGCTCAGATCAGCTGAGTGGGACTAGAGCCAGGAGCCTCACTGCAGCCGCGCCGCCGAGCAGGTACTGTATGCTCTCGGTGGCGGACTGCAGGATGTGGCCGGGGATGGGGGGATGCGGGATGCGTCCGGGGATGGGGGGATGCGGGCGGCGTCGGGCTGCAGGATGCGGCCGGGGATGGGCTGATGTCAATCCCGCTGCGAGTATGTGCTATCATAGGGGTGAATTGTACTGGATCCGCAGCGGTTCTCGCTACGAATCCACAGAAGTGAGACCCGCTGCGGATCCGGTAGGTGTGAAGGCACCCTAAAATATGAACAAAGCAATGTCCCATTGTGAACAGGATTTCCGCTCTGTTTTTCAAACGGCAGAATTTTCTGCCACGGATCCACTTTGTCAATTCTTTGGGCAGATTTCGCTAGGGGAATCCTATAGAAGTCAGCGGGGCTCAAATTCTACTTGAATTTCAATTGCATTCTGCCAGAGCTTAATAGGCGAGGAATGTTAAGCAGAAGACTTTCCTTTTCAATTCCTCGCCTATTCCTCAGTGTGCACATAGCCTTAAAGTCTACTGGTGCAGTGAAAAAAAAGGAACAAGGAAATTAAGGAGTGCAATGGGAACCAAATACTATCAGATCAGCAATGGCAGGGGATCAGAGAATGCAAGTATAACTGCTGTTTTATTTTCACTGTATAGAGAGGCATTAGCTATACATAGCTCCTGATGAAGGATAGTCTTAAAACCTTTTCTGCTACAGATACTTTAGAACTGTAGACGACAACCACTGTTTCACAGAATATTCTACTAAACCCATTTCTCCTTGACTAGCATAAACCAAATCATAAAAGTTTTAACTAGTAAACCTCCCTTTCTCCACAAAACGACAAGCTTTACTTCATTATTGTTAAATTACAGTAGTCAGATATTTTTAGTCGGCTTATACATCGGGCAGTTTATTCCTATATACTTATGTGTCACTATACAGTAGGATACATTTCCTTGTAATATGGTTTTACCCTTGTGATAAAAATACAATTGTTTGAGAAATAGAAATGTCCTCCCTCACGCCTGAATGATAGGACAAGCTTGTTCTCAAACACGGCACAATCTATGATGTAGATGCTGCGGTTCTACAGCTTCAATCCACCTGGCAGCTTGATGCAGCGTGCTTGCACATGACAACACATTGATTTTACTTCTACCTCCACGTCGACGTCTGTGTAAAGAAATCCATTAGGTAGACAGTTCTCATCTCAATTGACTGACAGAGTGACAATTGAATACTTTTCACCTTCTTAACTGACTGACAGCTAGACACTTAAACAAGCCTTCATGCTGCTATAATAGTTTGAAACACTTTCAATTACCTGAATCAAACAAATCCATGATCCCACCAGTTGAATGCCTTCTCTCCCGGCTGCTAGATTTCCCTGAGTTTATATTGTGTGTGTAGGATAATGTATATTCTTTGGTGCTTCAAAACGCTAAAAGAACTGATATCACGCATGGAATGCAACACAAAGATGTTCTATTAGTTGCATTGATCTTTCCAGGTTAAACCACAATTCATACTGAAACAGGTGCCTGCTTTCACAGTCCATGTTCTGTTCAGTGTTAATACTGAGTGAGTATGTAAACCCATAGAAAATTACAGGACACAAGATGACATTGGATTTCGTTACAAAACTCATGAACTATACGGCAGATCCTGTACGTGTGAAGGCACCCTTAAAATGTAACTATAGAAATCATGGCTCCATGTAATCCATGATGTTAATGTCAAATAAATTAGGGAACAACACTACAGCATTTAATACCAGATACAGGCACTTAAAAGATCAGAAGAGATGATGAGAGAGGATCTAAAGACTGAGGGTGCCTTTACAGACAGTAATTTATCTGACAGGTTTTTGAAGCCAAAGCCAGGAACGGAGTTGAGAAGAAGAGGAATATCAGTCTTTAATTTATGACCTGTTCCCTGTTTATAGTCTGTTCTTGGCTTTGGCTTCAAAAATCTGTCAGATAACAGTAAATCTCTCTGTGTAAAGGCACCCTTAGCCTTACGGCCCTATTAGCCTGTGTACTAGGCCCAGCAATCTGCTGATGAAAAAGCAATTGCTCATTCATTGGCTAATCTGTGGGTTTTGCTATTCATTACCTGCACATTGCCCTGTGCTCTAAGGAGCTGACGAATGATGGATGTAAAGGGCTTCACGAACAACTCAATGATCTTTTTTGTGTGTGTATGTATGTGTGTGGCTCGGGCTGCTCGATACCAACCTGTGTAACTGGCTTGTTAAATGAGAGCCAATATAAGATGTATAGGCTGTGTAATTTTAGTCTGAACGGATAAATAAATAATAAATAATTTCTTCCATTGGGCCCGGGCAGGCTTATAAATAAAAATGCTGCCCCCCCACCTCAGTCAGTGATTTGCTTAGTGAGCATTTCTTACACATTGAGGAGAAAAGCAGGAAGCACTGAGCAGTAGCAGCTGATCTGGACAGGCAAGTATTTATTAATTTTTTTAAGCCAACCTGGGACAACTGTGTGCATAACAGCTTCCATTTGAAAGCTAATATTGAGGAGAAGTGCAGCTAATCTGATATTTTCAGACATTTTGTCTATAGTATAAAAGTCCTAATTCTTTTAAGCCCTCACTAATGACACAATCCCAATTATAATCTGCATCTTTATAATGGATTTAATGAAGCAGGAGTATGGAAGACATTGGGAGCATAGAGTCAAGAGCAGACTGAATGACATATTTTTTTGTTTTCTTTGCTTCTTCCTTGTCACTTCTTACATTTCGTGCATGGAGCCTGAAAAAAATTACCATATACTTATAAACAGCTAAAAGCAAATAGCTGGCAACTTTTGTACGAATTCCAGCCTTATAGTGTCACAGTTATTAGCTATTTCAAGTCTCCAATGGAAATCCCAGGATGAAAAGATTTGGCCCTGTAGATTTCTGATCACCACCTAATTTTGTTTAAGAGCGATAAAACTGCTCTGATAAAGTACAGTAGCAACAATGAAAGTAGCACTGAAGTAGCACTAGCGTCCATATTAGAGTCTATTAAGAGGAACACTATAAATGGAACAACCCTCAGCCTTCAATATATGCTTAATCTTTCTGTATAGATGCATAAGTGATAAATATGAGAGAGAAAGAAAGAAAGAAAGAAAGAAAGAAAGAAAGAAAGAAAGAAAGAAAGAAAGAAAGAAAGAAAGAAAGATAGAGAAGGAAAAAAGGGAGGAAAAAGTGACAAATACGAGAGAGAGAAGATATGAGAAGGATATGTTAGAGATACAGATAGATAGACAAACCTATTGAGTGAGCTCAACAATTTATAACAATTGCCAAAGAGGGAATTTGCTCTTAAATATTTCCAGTTCCATAACATATATTGAAATTAAGGACAATTTAAGGAAATGTAAAATAACCGAGCCCTGCTTCTCCCCTATATAAAGCTTATCGTCGTACTGTGCTCACCTAATAAAATAACACCAGGAGCTGGGATGGAAAGCATCACTGTAAATCCCAATATTTCTGTAAATGTTGATAACCTGGAATTAGTGAATAATGTTCTATTTACCCACTGGTTTTGTGACAAGTAACCTTACGATCTTCCCCTGCAATTATACGTCCAGCTTGGAAACATATATTAGAATCAGAATAATTTGCACTTGTTTCATATGGTAAATCGTATTTAGCAGTTATGCAAATGTGACCAAACAGCTAAAAGCAGCCCAGCTAGCTGCAGACAATGACGTGCAGACCCTTAAAGAGCAGGATAACTATAGGGTCAGATCATGCTGTGCAGATGCGGTTTTATAATGGTTAACTTTGTGCCACTAATGTTAGTAATGATTTGCTATAAAGCCCCTATAAGCCTACACTACAGAGCATACACAATTATAACTTCATTTTGGCCGATATCAACATGTAGTGCAGATGTAACTCCACTTTTCCACAGTGAAATATCTGAATGAACATGTTTAGGAGTTAAACATATACAGTGCACAACAGGCAAACAAGTAGGATGAGGGTGCACTGCAATGTGCTGTAATTGGGTTGACAGAAATAAAAGGAAAAGTCAGAGTCCATCAAGAACGGTTTTGTAAAAAACACACAAAAAGCAAAAGATTGTCTCTGCAATTGAACATTTGCATCAAAAATGGTCAAAGCGTTTTAAAAGGACATCATTTTACCATATGAGAAAACTAGATGTGAATATAAACCTAGTCCCATAGATCAGCCTCATACATGTGAAGCGATGGAACGCCTAAGGAGCTCATGAAGCACAGTGACATGTCCTCCTAACTACATAGGGTCTTGCTTTATGTAAATCCAGACAGGTAATGGATTATCGGAGCAGAATATCTGGTATCTACTTTAGAAATTCAGTGGAGCAAGAAATGATTTGAAGATGTATTGTGCTTACCATGCTATAAACAAAAGGTAGATGATATATATTTCTAAATTATTCAAAAGGCAATATGTAGCACATGATTAACACAATAATGTAAAAAAACCAAATGCAGCAGAGCTGAGGTGTTACTTAGCGCACCATCAATAGGGGGGTTGTTGATAGGTCTGAAGGTACACCTACTGTATTCTCTTCATTCACAGCAATGGGTTACAAGACAAGTTCATTTTGTCCTTTAGTACACGCAGCATTCATTCTAGCATCATTTAAATAAATACTGCAGCTCAGCCGAAGAAGAGTTAATGTGAAATAAAAGAAACTAATGTGACAATGCCTGAGAGTGCTGGCTCCATCTGAAATAAACATGATTAAGTGATTAAAATAACTGCACATCCACGCACGCAGTGGGTTCATAATTTGGGATATTTCACTAATGTCTGAGACATAATGAGCAAGTGAAGAGCTTCTAATTCCTCGCAAGACAAACACTTTAAGGAGGAATCAAGTTTCCTGGCTTGACGCCCCTCCGCTGGTCAATAACTTGGAGGCGCCAATAGCGAGTTTTCTTTGAGCCCAAAGTAAAATGACACGCTGTAAAAGGAGCTTGCTCAACCACACTGTACAACAAATTGATTTTCTGGGAAGCAATACAGCCTGTATTTAACCTAACAGTCTAACCCTGTTGTACTACACAAAAAGGATCATGCATATTGATTTCTTTATTACAATTCCTTGTGCGATCAGTAAACGTTTGCAAAACACCAGCTCCTGAAGCAAGGGAATTTTAATTTTTCATTTAAACATGGCACGGGCTCGCCGGCTTGGACGCTGCTTTTATTTCGCTTTCACAAAGCATTCAAATGCTTGATATATTTAGCATATTTAGTATTGACTTTTTATCTAAATGGCGAGGGCTTTATTTGTAAATAATAATAATAGCGTTTAGTGAAAAACAACCATGTTTATTTTCAGGGGGGGTATCTTCCCCGCATGTAATTGTAGCATTTAAGAGAGGCCAATGTATTCATTTTCTTAGGAATAACACTTTGCAAAAGTAAACATGTCTTCCCTTAAATGCTGCGGCTGGATAAAGTGATACTTTAACATTAAATCATTCCTTGCAAACAATACAGCCAATAATGTTCATCAAATTAGAAAATTGGGCAATTCAGGAAGAAATATTAATTCAAAGACTGACTTTTACTGTGCCTATTACATGGCCAAACAGGTAAAGCGAAGGCTAAAATAGCCAAAGAAGAAAGCTGTGGTATACACAGCTTCATGCCCACACAATAAAGCATCTGTAATGAGGTCACAACGTAGTCACCTAGAAAACCTCACAGGGAAATAATAACGGCAAATGAAATTTATTTTGGCGACAATTAAACTTTTGAGTTGGGATTAATGCAAAGTTTCTGGAATCGATGCAAGCGATTAAAGAATTGCAAACAAGATGCTTTGTGAGGCGTAATTACTATAAGGTCACTAGATATTATTTGGAGTCGGTTTGGTTTATCATATTACAACATGACAGGATGTGAGGCAAAAAATTATAAATTCCTTCCCTAAATCTGTCCTTTTCTGATTTAGATGGATGGAGAATAATTAACTCTTAATTATTCAGATGACTTCAAGGCAACTTAAGGATTCAGAGAAGAATGCAGTCATTTTCACCCAGCAAAGCAGTCTCCTATCATTTATCAAATCTTACAACTTGACCACGGATGAATAAAAGGAAAGGGGAGGAAAAAAAACCCCTCATGTTTACCCAAAGCCCTAACTGCTACCTTAGAGGTTGTTAAGCAATAAGATTTCCTTTAAATTCTACCATATGCAAATGAAGAACGGCAATTTGCATTTTAAAGTATTTAACTCTACATATTTATTAGATTTTGAGGCCACGCTGATCATTGATTTATGTGCTTCTGGCAATCATATTTCCATATTTGTATGATTTTGATGACAGTAATAATTCAAATATGCAGAAAGTTGTTCTTTGAACAATATCTTTAATTACGTCCTCAAAGCATTATTGTTTCTCCAGCTGCCCTGGCAGGAGAGGTTTCAGTGCAGGGATGGCACTGTGATCTTAACAGCACAGATCAACATTTGTCCTTTGCTGTCTTGCACACAAAACACAGACCTATCCCAAGCCCCTGAACGCTCTGCACAGCCCAGGAACCTTGCACGTGAATCCCTTATTAATTCTGACACACTTTCACGACAAATTCAATCACAGCTCCGAAGGTTTACGTTCAAAATGCAAAACCTGCCCCATTTACTTTGCCGCTAACTTGGAAACTTTTTCTGCCACGTCTTTTTATTGGTCTTGTCACAAATTACGTACACTTCTATGAAAGCCATCAAGAGCTGTAATCATTAAAATAAGTCACTTTTTTTCCACATCTTTTGTATCGAATGTAAATCTGTAAAATGCCTCCGCTACTCAAAATGTGACATTTAACGTTTCTTATAGGGTAAATCCTGAGCTCTCAGTATGCAGAGAATATGTGGGCAATACTGGAATTATTCTTTTGATCTGTAAGAAAATGTAAATGAATACTTTAGAAATAATACAGAAGTCTGGATCTTTTGTGGCAGGGGTTTGCCCAAAAATGTCAAGCAGCCTACATTAATAGTGCTCTATTCTATATGCATCTGTTTATGATGTAATGTATCTAACAAAATAACTAAGGAAACGGCTTATATTACAACTCCATATTACAAAATAGATGTCAAATATTTCTGGCATCACACAAGAACATTACAAGTGCTGTATGAACTCATCACACATGGATGCCTTTAACCTGTCAATGGACTCCACACTGATAGCAGCCATAGAATATCTGTTGTCTGCTTATAGATTTGGTAGGAAATTGGAAAATCCAACACCAGATATCACACAAAACTATAAACTGCATAGACTGCAGTGATAACCAACGCACCACTCCACTTTACCATCACGCTTCTGAAGAGATCAAGCTGTATCATTAACTATTGATATTTGACAACGGCGTTTCCAGCTTCCTGAATTTCACAAGGGGAAGATAGAGCTGAAGAAATTCAAAGCACAGTTGGGAGTTCCAAAGTAGAGAGATTTAAAGAGGTACTCCAGGCTATGTGTATTTTCAGTGTATGGCCGGGGAGGGGGTGGATACAGAAACCACCGGTCACTTACCTCCCTGGTTGCAACGTCGGGTCTCAGATCGCACCGCCCCGTTCTCGTCTGGCTGCCGCTTCCTGGTCTGAGCTGCGGCTTGAGACGTGACATCTCAAGGCAGCTAAGCCATTCAGCGTCCGAGGCGGGACTCCGCTATGACCGCTTAATGCCTGAGCTGCCTTGAGCAGCAGCCAGATGGGAGAATGGGGTGGCGCAATCTGGGATATGATGCTGGAACAGGGGAGGTAAGTGACCGGGGGCTTCTATATCCACCCCCACCCCGGACGTACACTCAAAATACACATAGCCTAGAGTAACCCTTTAATGTCATGCATAAAGGGTGTCATTTGGATAACAGACATCAGCTTTGGACATTACAGTATGTCATTATAGGTCCCTCCAACTATGAGATGATCATGAGAACTTGTAGTCAGCTACAGGGTATCCACATTATCAGCTTATTACTGTGGTAAATGGTCAGCAAGTCCTCACCCCAACCTTTAGGAATAATAAAGCTTTAAATGTCTCCCATTGAAATCACAACCAACTGTGTCATGCAAAGAAAAGACAGGCCCTCCAGAGGAAGAGCCACTGTTTGCTGCGGCTTACCACTTTGCTTATAAAGGGAAGTCAAGAGTGGGAATCTCCCCCTTAGTACATCCATATGACACAAAGCAAGTGTATGAGTGTTCATATTCATGAACATGCTGTAGGATAGCTGCTATATGTTTCTTATGAAAAAACAGAATAGAAGAGTCTGTATGTGCTCTATGCTGTCATGCCTACTGTATACACCAGTATTTTGTTAGAAAAACTACCTTATAAGCATACTGTACATACACATACATATATATACTGACAAACAGTGACTGCTTAGCCCCAATCCTACGGTATACCAACCAGGGTTATTGGTATCTACAGTACAAGAAATAAGATAGTGAATAGGCATGTAAATAGTTAGACTTTTTAAAAAATATAACTCAAAGCTAAAAGCTGCCAAAACAGAAAAGATTATTACATCTTAGGACTGAGTGTGGTTACTGCCATAGAGAGAGGAGGATAAGCTGCTGCCAGACACATCAGGGAAATCCAAGAATACCCCACACCAGACACAGTGTGACACAGGTTACTTACAGCATACCCTCAAATTCATGTTAAGTTCTACAACATGTGAAGGAGGTTTTCTAAAATCTGCAACAAATATGCCATATGTAAACATAACCCAGCTAACCCACAGGTATGGCAATTCATGCTTGCCACATTAGATTCTCTTTCATTACACTTAATACAGCGCTACAGATTGTGTTCCATTAGAATAAAAGCCAGTTTACAGCAAAAAATAAATAAAAATAAATACTGCACACCTAATTTAATGTAAAATGTATATTTTTTTGTATTTCACAATTCTGTAAAAAGAACTAAATCATGAACATAAAAAAAAAACCTGAATAAGTAAATCCCCCATCTATTCCACAATAGCACCAAGTAGTCAAACACAGCAGTGTGGTAGGAAACACATATGTTTTACCAAATTCATGTATTTTTGTAGGAGGAAAAAATAAAGAATTTTAGGGTAAACACATGAAACAAAGCTCAGCCTATTCCAGTCCAGTGCAACTGTCATGTTCAGTGAACGGAAACTGTTAACTTACTAATTTCCCTTTCTAGCCATTCTCTGCTTCATTAAGGTGCTACTGGGACTTATTATCTTATATGCTGCGCCTTGTCCTAAATTGCCCCCTAGGCACCACCTTTGTCACAGCTGTGTTGTCAGGATGGTCAGGTAATCCCCGAGGTGGTTCACACTACCCTGATGCTTAGGAAACCAGCAGTCGCTGGGATCTTACTAGTGCTAGAAACTTAATAACAAGCCTCCTCTAACAGGGGAAATTAGTGATGATTGTCCTAAATGTTCTCTTTCTAAAAATAATGTTGTATACTAAGCGAAATTTATTATTTTAAGCTGTAATAGAAATATTATACAACACATTATTACCATAGCTTTCATCTAAAAGAAGAGGAAAGAGTCAAATCATCAGAGCTGATCCTGTTTACATTGTAATAATATGTGTTCTTTGTCTTTTAGTAAATTTACAATATTGCATTCTCGCACTGGGGTCAAATGGGTTTGTTCCTTAAAGGCAAGTCATTTGTTCAGCTATTTCAGTACAACAAATATTAAAGGGCAAAGATCCCTTGGTAGTTGCAAGCAGTAACTTACTGTCCTTACACTGATGAGTAAAACACACACATATCCGTTCCTGTGGTGAAAAAGACATGGAGACACATCTGAGAACAGACTATAGAAAAGGTGTAAAGCATTTTAATCTACATAAAGAGAATACAAGATGGAAAATGCTTTACTAGTCTGTAAAACATTCTAAATGTCACATAGACAAAACCAGCACAGAGGAGGCTATGGGAACACACAAACGTACACACATTCCCCTTTATTGCAGTGTTGACAAGGGTGGAGGGTGAGTGCCACACTGACCCCCCTAGCATCACGTGAGCTACAGATGATCATTAAAATGAACCTCACAAGAATAGGAAAATCTGCACCGAGGTGCAGACAAAGCTTAAAACATGAAAGTGTTTAGCTGAAGCTTAGCATATACAAGAACAGAGACCTATCTGTCCTTGTCAGGAGGACAAAGGTGGAATTGGTTAGGGACATGTAAGTCTAAGGTTGATGCATCCCCGAGGGACTAACAAGAGGAGAATATGAACTTTACAGCGGAACACAAGGTAAAATTAGCTGACTGCAAAAAAGGCAAACAAAGCAGAAGAAAACAAATTGATGCTACTTCTGAGGTGCGGAGATAAAGTACTAAGGTCAACGAAAACCTTTACATAAAAACCACAAACGTAGATAATTTAGTTGTATGTGAAGGTAGGGGAAAGAAATACCTACAAGGCCTCCTATACCTAAAGGGGTAATGCAGCCATGCACATATATGAACTATACATACTATACAAGTGTTTAACTGATTGGGGCCCAATCCACTGACCTCTTCCCCAGCAGCACCTCTGCAGTGAGGAGTAAAGAGCAGCGTTCCCAGATATGTTGTCATTGGTAATATCTGGAATGCTCCTAAGATTTCCTAACTAAAACATTTTGTTATAAACTTTAAATAAATATACTCTAAATAAAAACAATCCAATATGTGTTAGCCGGATCTCAATCATTAGAAACAAGGAAGCTGGTATTTCTACAGTAGCAACATTACTCTGTTGCCCCATCTTACATACTGTAACACACACACACACACATATAGATAGATCGATAGATAGATAGATAGATAGATAGATATAGTTAACAGTTTAGTCAAAACTAGGATAATAAAATGTATCCTTTTTGAAAACTAAATACAATGCAAATATGAATTGAAAGGAAAAAAAAAGTCTTACATCAAAGAAGTATATATATATATATATATATATATATATATATTAGTAGAAATCTACATCCTACATTTATTATACAGCTATATGGGCACAGCTCATTTGCGGCAAACAAGCAGAAAAGACAAATACTTCATTATATAATGAGTGAGGTTTCATTCCATAAAAAAAAACAAAAAACCTGATGTCTTATGTCTTTTAATGTTCCATCTCTCAGCTTTGTGTACATAAAGAATCCTACTAGATTAGCAGCAAAAGAAACAACTTTGACAGTAAGAACAAAAAGTTAAAAGATGTAACAGAGCCATCATTCAATTTTCTAGCATCAGTAATATTGCATTATAACAACTCAATAAAAATCTGTGTAGATTTACCTTAATCCTATTTATAAATTATGCAAAATATTGGTCAACCATTAAACAATTTTGCACAATCCTTGCACATATTAGGCTAAACTAAGTCATCTAGCTATCCGAGAACAACTTCATTTGTAGCCCTTCAATAGTCTTAAAATGTAAAGGCACAATACGGGAAAATGACATTTAATTTTAAATCTAAGCCACTGAAATTTCCCGTGCGGGTGCTTTGTGTTCAGCCAGACAATACAGGACTGTGCTGTGCAGTGTGTGAATATGGCCCATAAAATAATGTGAAACCCAAAGAAAACAACAACCAGTTATAGTCCTCCACTACTGTAAAAATAAAAAGGCATGTGGCAAAGGATTAACATTTCTAAATTTACACAAAGATGAACAATTAGATAGTTCAATAGTCTGAAAGTTATTAAAAAAAAATGAGAATAGAGGATGAGTGAGATCATGAAAGAAGAAAAATGTCTAGGTCAACTCATTCACAGTAACTCAACCTTCCTGAGCTGATTTACTTACAAGTGAAAAATGCAGAGAGCAGATATGCAGCAGTGAACTGTGGCCATCTGCTGGTGGAAGGAAATATTGCAAATGCTTTTTGTTCAGTCACCTAAAAAGGTAAAGCTGGGACCTGCAAATTTTTTAACTCAAGCCAGTTTAAATTAAGATAGTTAATAGGGAACTGCAGCCAATTTCATTACCATACTTTTATACTGCAATATAGGAACAATAATAAACATTTCTATTACATCATACATAATTATTCCAAGCACATACATACCAGAAAAATTCCAAACATGCAAAATGCATTCAAAGGGGTTGCCTGTAGTTAGCTTATTCTTCCTATATAGCTGCAGTCATATAGAAAACATCCTATGCTTACCTGTCTGTTCTCTCATTGTGTCTCCGGTGTCCCCCGCTAACTGCAGATGCTTCATGTCTGAGATGGGCTTGTCTTGGGTGTGACAGACTGCTCAGCCAATCATTGACAAAGAGGAAAGCACTGCGGCCAGTGATTGGCTGAGCAGGCTGTAACTCTGAGACAATTCCATCTTGGAAGTGAAGAGTCTGTAGTCAGCAGAGAACACCGGAGACACTGGCAGCAGGACACCAGGGGAGGGCAGAAAGGTAAAGGTAGGATGTTTCTTATTTTCAATATGACCGAAGTTGCATAGGAAATATTTGCTAATGCCGGACAATTATTTTAACCCCTCCAGGACGTTTTTGCGCTTTCGTTTTCTCCTCCTTTTGTTAAAAAGGCTGTAAGACCCACACAAGCCTTCACTTTTTGCACCACTAATTGTACTTTGCAATGGCAGACGTAATTTTTCCATAAAATATGCTGTGAAACGCATATTTGTGAAGTGAAATTATAAATAAAACACATTTTTATTTGGAGGTGGGTGGTGTTTACATTGTTTGCCCTATGGTAAAACTGACATAATATCTATGCTCCTCAAGTCAGTACGATTACAATGATATGTAACTTGTATCATTATTATTTTATGGCTTTTAAACATGCTCCTTAAAATCGCTCCATTCCCAGGCTTATAGTCCTTTTATCCTTTGGTCTATGGGGCTGTGTGAGGTGTCATTTTTTGCGCCATGATCTGTACCTTCTATCGGTACCTTGTTGTGTATATGCAACTTTTTGATCACTTATTACAATTTTTCTGGGTTTCATGTGACAGAAAAAAATCAGCAATTTTGCACTTTGGTGGGTTTAATTTAAATTATAAAATGGGAAAAAGGGGGGTGATTTAATTTTTTATAAGGGGAGGGGAATTTTTTTTTATTAATGAAAAAACTTTATTATTCTTACACAGTAATTAGAAGCCCCCTGGGGGACTTTTATACACATAGCACTATCTCCCATCGAGATCAATGCTGTGTATATAACAGAGCACTAATCCATTACATTGGTCTGGTCTTCTGCAGATGTATTGAATACCAAGCTGGGATCAGAGTCATTCCGACGTTGAGGCACGGCCAGGTAAGTTCAACGGATCGCCCCTCCATGATCGTGCAGGGGGTGGGGGGCATCCATCCATCCATCCACTAGACCATCAAGTCCGCTCAGATTCCGCCTCTGTCAGTGACTGACGTCACTGGAACCGAATAGGTGAGTGGACGTCGTTTCCCTGAGCCACCTCATCCCCGGTCCCAGGAAAAAAATGCCCCCCCCCCCCCCCCCCCCCGCCAGAGTAACCCTTAGGGACTACAAGGCTACATCACCTTCCCATAGATAATTGCTTTATCTAGGTTCTCTAGGTTTTTAAAAACATGGCCATTTTCTTCCAAAAACCTAAAGACAGGTGTGGGGCTGTTTTCAGAAGAAAGCAGCTATGTTGCTCTAATCCTGGATAACCCTTCAAGAATCTCTTCACAAGCGGGGAATATGGTGTAGATTTTCCATGAATGATGCCAATTTTGGGTTATCTTTTTTTTTTCTTTGCCGCCTTCTTAAATCATTTACTCTGAAATATTAACTAAGCATTCTGCAATACTATTAATATTGCTTTGCTATCTAATTACTTTCAAGTATATATATGAATTTAGCAATTTTAACCTCTTCTGCATTATAGAATTTTGTACTACTGCAATATAGCATTCTAAAATACAAATTTTTATTTTTTTATTAAATAGGGTACATGTTTGGTCCTAATTATCACGTTTTATACATTTTTTATTTTAGGTTTTTAGTGTGGGGTGTATGTGTAATATACATCCATCTACATATACATATGCATTTTCACTTATATACTAATATACTAGTACTTATCTTGGTACATTACTATTCATTTTAAAGGCGACACCTAGAGAGCCAACAAATTAAGATACATAGGGGGACATGTATTATGCGGCGAAATGTGGTTTTTCGGCGGAAAGTGCCGATTTGCCAATGATTTTAAGCGCAAATGGGCGATTTGCGAATAAAATATTCGCAAATCGTCACTTACCGACAGGTACGCCGGGGGGGGGGGGGGGGGGGGGGCGGGGGTGTGGAGGGGGCGGAACTCATAGTCCGCGCGATTCATTATTTTTGTATCTTAAAGATACGCCGAAAACCTACTCCAGTCCTCAGCTGGCGTAGGTGTTCGGCCGTGTGCACCGGATTTATGTAGAGGCAGTCCGCCTCTACATAAATCCCCGAAGCGCCGGAGATGCGGGGACATTTTTACGTTCGGCGTAAAAAACGTCGGACTTAATAAATGTCCCCCATATACTCTATATCTGTTCAAACTTGAATCTTAGGGGTACAAGATTTTGTTGTGCACTCGGTTATCCTCCACTACTCCATTTTATTTGTTTGAGCCTCCATAATCTTTTCCCTTTGTTTTTTTTCTTTATGATGTATTAGTTAAAAATCAAAAACAAAAAAACAACAATTCTCTGGAGAAAAAAAACAGACATGGTGGCACATCCATACACTTATGACTGATCACTCTCAGCAATATACAATACTATCATCAGGAGTAAGGGTCCATTTACATAGAAAGATTATCTGACAGATTATCTGCCAAAGATTTGAAGCCAAAGCCAGGAATGGATTTAAAAAGAGGAGAAATCTCAGGCTTTCCTTTATGACCTGATCTATGTTTATAGTCTGCTCCTGGCTTTGGCTTCAAATCTTTGGCAGATAATCTGTCAGATAATCTTTCTGTGTAAATGGACCCTTAGTCACATTTTGATAAAAGTTCATACGCCGACACACGTCAATCTTCCAGATACGTGTGGGTACCTAACTTAAAAATAGCGCAGCCACACATGGAGATCACCACCGCAACAACAGCGCCAGAGTAGGCTTATGCACTTTGATCAAATGTGACTAATTCCTGATGTTAGTAGTATACAGTGTTGAGAAGCAGAGCGATCAGTGATGAGTATATGGATGTGCTACCATGCCTGTTTTTCCTCCAGATAATGAAAAAAAAAAACAACAAAAAAAAACACTTATTTTCTTAACCCCCTCTCGCCGCGCGCACTGTTTATTAATGTCGCTGCAGCCTATGCCCGATGCTGCAGTGACGTTAATTAACGATCCAGGATGACACAGACGCAGGAGCTGCGCCTGTGTCATCCGCCGCGGGTCCCAGCTATTGGTGATAACCGGGGACCTGCCGTGCTCCGGTGCTGAGAGTTAACCCTATAGACACTGCGGTCAGCATGACCGAAGCACCTATAGGGTGCCAGATAGAGAATTCTCCCTCTACAGAGGGAGAATCCTCTCTACGGTGTCCATCGGGGCTCTGCGAAGGGATCGATGGTAGCCATGGATACCTGGCTACGGAAGCCGGAAGGGGTCGGGAGAGAAGGCTGGGCGCGCAGGGCGCATGTCCGTGAGCTCTGCCCCCTCCCCTCTCTCCCCTGCCGATGTAACAAGATAGGCAGGGGACAGAGGAGAGGAGGCAGAGATACGGACATCAGCTTATGGGATCATTATGATCCCATAAGCTGATGCCCAAACACGACCTAGGCATTGAGGCATCAATGACCCCAGGTTATGAAAGGGTTAATCTGCTTAAAACTACCCCATTCCATTTTTTTTCCCAGCTAGAGAACTGTATGGGGGCTTTTTTTTATATATATTATATTTTTAATAGTTTAGACAATTATGCATGCAGCCCCACCAAATATGTTTAATATTTTTATGCTTGTGTTTTTTATTGGAAAAATGAGAAAAGAGTGTTGATCTGAATTATCTACACTCTTAGATAGAGAGGGGGCCTGAGCAAGTACCTAAGGGAATATTAGGGGCATATTAGACGGCCCGATGCAGTTGGTAAGCGCACGCTGATGTGCCAGATCAGTGCCCACTAGGGATGTCACGATACCAGAATTTTGAGTTCGATACGATACCATCTTTTTTTTTCCGATACTTAATACCATTTCGATACTTTTGAAAAAAAGCACTTAAAATACAAATATAATGACATCCCCCCCCCCTCACCCAGACTGTGGGTATGATGCCCCCATGCACCACATTTTTATTTATGTGACTTTTTGATCACTTTTTTTGTTACTTTTAATGGTTCGGACAATTCTGCATGCAATGATGCCAAATGTTTATTTTTTGACATGAATAAAAGGGAAAGGCGGGGATTATTAGAACTTTTATTCTGAAATTTTTTTAATTGTCATCTGCCTCATAGGGGTTTTCGCCTTCCCCTGGATCAGCACAGTAGGATTTCCCTAGGTTTTTTTTTTACACTTTTTAATTCCCTTGTACCTCCCAGCATACCTTCTTGTGCACTACAACTCCCAGCATACCTCCTTGTCCACAAAGAGGTATGGTGGGGTTGTAGTACACAAGAAGGTATGCTGGGAGGTACAGTGGTGCAGCAGCAGCCTCCCAACACAACAACTCCCAGCATACATCTTTGTGCACAAGAAGGTATGCTGGGAGTTGTAGTGCACAGAGGTATCCTGGGGGTTGTTGTGGTGCCAGGAGGCTGCTGCTGCACAACTGCAACTCCCAGCATACCTTCTTGTGCACTACAACTCCCAGCATATCTTCTTGTGCACAAAGAGGTATGCTGGGGGTTGTAATGCACAAAGAGGTATGCTGGGAGTTGTTGTGATGGGAGGCTGCTGCTGCACAACTACAACTCCCAACATATTTCCTTGTTTGTTATAACTCCCAGCATACCTTCTTGTGCACTACAACCCCCAGCATACCTCCTTGTGCACCAGAAGATATGCTGGGAGTTGTAGTGCACAAGAAGGTATGCTGGGAGTTGTAGTGGACAAGGAGATATGCTGGGAGTTGTGTCAGAAGGCTGCTGCTGCACAACTGCAACTCCCAACATCTTCTTGTGCACTAGAACCCCCAGCATACCTCTTTGTGCAAAGAGGTATGCTGAGAGTTTTAGTGCACTAGAAGGTATGGTGAGAGTTGTAGTTGTGCAGCAGCAGCCTCCCGATCCCAGCATACCTCCGTGCACTACAACTCCTAGCATACCTTCTTGTGCACAAGCAGGTATGCTGGGAGGGGACTGGCCGGTGTGAGGGACCGCAAAGTGCAGCGGCGGGTCCTAGGGGACGGAGGGGAGGGGTGGATGAAGGGCTGGACTGGCGGTGCAGAGGTGGCTGCCGGGGCTGACAATGGTCGGGCAGGACTGGAAGGACGCAGCCGCGGCGGGGGAATAGTTAAATAACTGCCACCCGTAATATCGCGGGCTGCAGTCATTAGCAGTGGGGGCCGCTCCATATACAGCAGACTTCTGCTGCATATGGAGTGGCTCTGGGGGGGTGGGGGGGTGGTTAAATGCCGCTGTCAGTTGTGACAGCGGCATCTACCCTGTAAAATAGCCGGCACTAGCGATCGCTATGTGCCGGTTATTTGAAGTTGGCGCCACCAGGAGCGGAGAGCGCGCGGGCGGAGGAGGGGACACCAGGGGGCGGCACACAGAGACCACGGCCGGCGCTCAGCTAGCTGCCGGCCGTGGTCTCTGCGCTGTACTTTATATTAAGCTGCGCTATTATGCAGCTTAACATAAAGTATCGATACCAGGAAATCCTGGTACCGAACCGTTTTTCTGCCCGAAATATCGATAGTAGTATCGATATTTCGGTGCATCGTGCAACACTAGTGCCCACTTACAGAGCCTAATATACGATCCTCATGCAGCAAGGGCTGCACAGACATGGTTAACAATGTCTGCTCAGCACTTGCGTTATACAGTAAATAATAAAGTTATAACCTTACCTGCCCAAACTCCAACATCAGCTGCACCCCAAGTTTTAAAGACTACGCTGTAACAGGTACGCATTAATCCCTAACAGTCTACTACCACTAAAATTCAGGCTGCTATCGCCATTGTTTTGTTCATTTTCAGACCACCTGATATGCAGTTGACAACTTTTACTGGTCTTTACAGAGTATTTACATTCCATCCTATCCCTGATACACACAGTACCACCTGTGTAGTCTGCCATTCCTAAAGCCTAAATACTTTTCCACTTTGACTGGCCACACAATATTTTTAATAAAGACTACGTAAAAAGCTGCTTTTATTTTACATTTAAAAATAAATTATAATTAATGGTAATATGATTAAAGGGGTTGTGCACCCAGGACCTCTTTCTGCCCTATGCCCGGCTGTAGCAGTGTCCTACCTTTGTAAGTGAATGGCTGAGTGGGCCTGCTTTGTCACATCCCCGAACCCAGAAGTGTCCACACAACAGGGACCAGAGCAGCGTAGTACAAGCTGCAGCACAGGAGCCAAGGAGGTAAGTGAATATGAAGAAATGAGCGAATCTAGGATTGGAGCGAAGAATTTCATTCCTATTGGGATTCTGCTCATCAGGCTGGGGGGAGGGGCTTTAAAGTCTTCTTCGCTCCCTGCCGCTCCTGGTAAACTTCTCCCAATTTCCCACGACTGGAACCATCTTTTTCAGCACCTGAGGAGGAGCGGCGGAGAGCATTCTATTCTATTCCCAAGTGTCATGTGGTGTATTTAGACTGAGATTTGCTTACTGCTTAACACTTCACAGGATGCCGAGTCTATTTTCTAAGAAAGGCTTGAGAGACTGGAATAATAGATATCTGTATATAGATCCGTAAGATACTTCAACAAAAAGCCTTGTAAGAGTAGCATGTTAAGTCATTACAGGTGCATCAATGGGAGAATGGTACCATTTTTTTATTAGATGACACTTGAAGCCTTACCCTGGTTTTTAATGTTAATTTACAAAGCTTACACCTAGTTTATTTTTATGGTCAAGGTGCACTTTGTTCCCTTCTTAACCCCTTCCCACACGAGGACCTAACTGCACGTCCTCCCGCAGGTGGGAAAGTTTAGAGCAGGGCCGCGCGACGACCCCGCTCTGAACCGCCCGGGACCGCGGCTATTAGCCGATCGCCGTGCCCGCTAATTAAGTATTCAGATGCAGCCGTCAAAGTTGACAGCTGCATTTGAATACTTTATTTTAGCCTTGCCTGGTGTCTAGTGGTGTGGATCACCCCCCCGCATCATAGTCTTGGAGGGGTGATACATACATCCGGCACCGGCCGGTGTCTGCGCCTTAATGGCGCTGATCCCGGCTCGGCATTCTATTGCTTTTGGCTGCAGCATAGATCTCTATGAGAGATCAGTGTGCATATACTAGAAGTCCCCCAGGGGGGCTTCTAGTATATGTATTGAAAAAATTAAAAAAAAGTATTATTAAGAAAAAAACCTCCCCTAATAAAAGTTAGAATCACCCCCCTTTTCTAATGTTATAAATAAAAATAAATAAACATGTTTGGTATCGCCGCGTGCGTAATCGCCCAAACTATTAATTTATCACATTCCTGATCTCGCACGGTAAACAGCGTAAGCGCAAAAAAATCCCAAAAGTGCAAAATTGCGCATTTTGGTCGCATCAAATCCAGAAAAATTGTAATAAAAAGCGATCAAAAAGTCGCATATGTGCAATCAAGATACCGATAGAAACAACACATCATGGCACAAAAAATGACACCTCACATCCCATAGACCAAACGATTAAAGCGCTATAAGCATGGGAATAGAGCGATGTTAAGGAACATAAAATAAATCATCAAATAAAATAAAAGTTATACATGTTACATATCGTTTTAATTGTACTGACTTGAGGAACATATATAGCACAGTTTTTCCATAGGACACGCAGCGTAAAAACGAATCCCCCCCCCCCCCCCCCACTATAATTTTTTTCTAGTTTTGCAGCATATTTTATACAATTATGCAATTAGTGACGCAAAAAAATAAGGGCTCATGTGGGTCTGTAGGTGTAAAAATGCAACTGCTATGGCCTTTTAAGCACAAGGAGGAAAAACCGCAAAAATGAAAAGTAGTCCAGAAAGGGTTAAGGTGGTATGTGGAGACACATATATGTATTTTACTCTACTACTAGTTTGCCAAAAACTCCTGTACTACAAATAAAATTATAAAAAGAGCTAGGGCTGCTACTCTATCCATCTTACCCTAACGGCTAGGACTGAAGTGCTCCGATTCCAGCAGTTATTGTTAATCCAGGACTCTCTGGCATCACAATGAAGACAGTCCGAGACCAGATAAAGGTCTCAAATGTCTCTACAAAATCCTGTTAGGGGATATCTGAAATAATTCCATCCACAGCAATGTAGCAGCTAGTGGACATCACTGGCCTAGTAGATGTTCTGCAGCAAGTTTCATATGTGGCAAATCTGGTTGTTCAACTGCATACATAGTGAGAAATCATGAACTTACGTATAGCACATATAATTCCAGAGGAAATGCAACAAGTGACTAATAAAGTGAAAACCTCTTTCTATGGGGACATCTTTCTGTACCTTCTGTGCTATAGAGAGACACTGTGTTTTTCTCCTTGCTTGAATTAATCAAAATCCAACTAAAGAAAATTGTCCTAAGGTCCAAAGCAAAACTTATTACAAAGATATTTTTCACCATGCCAGTGACTGTCATACAGGGCTTGTGCACGGGCACTTAAGGGTATTCACACATTCTGTGATTACGGTCCATGCACGGTAGATGTGCTAACGACCGGAATCGCTCCTGGTATCATAATTTATTTATGCGGCTGTCAGTACAGTAGCACAAAGCTTTAAACTGATTCTGAACTCCCGGCATCATAATGAATCATGCTGGGAGCTCTGCATTCTATTCCGCAGCACATCGCCTGCATATATACAGACCATAATCACGGAACGTGTGACTGTCCCCTTATGCTAAGTCTACAGCTCATCATAGTTCTTTTATTTGGACAGCTTCTCTTCACCTCCTCTAGGTCATGCTAAGTGGAATCACACAACTAGAACCCCCTATGATCAGCTAGTCAGAGACTACAAAGAAAATTACTTGAAATTTCCTCCTCCTGTGAACTATTGGGAAGGAAAGAGTGATAGCTGTGCAAACATTTTAGAAAGGAAATCGGCAAGCTACTGGCTCGCCCTCAGTATGTTATAGTATTATGTACTATAAAACGGACAAAGAAGCGTAGAAATGTAAAAGAAACCCTGCAAAGTGAGTGACTTATGACAAAGCACCGTATTCCTACACATTTCGGATCATTTCACATCTCTTCAAATATTAAACCACCGGCCTGCATAGATATTGTTCACTCCTTTTTTTTAAATGACTATCTTGATTTTTTTCTGTAAAAAGACATTTTCTCTGCTATCTGGTTGTAGAATCAATAAATGATTTGACAGGTCATCCAGCTTGCATAGCTCTATGTGAAAGCACTTCCCCTACTTGTTAAGCTTCTGTGTTAAAAGATATGCTTGAAATATATGTTTGCACAAGAAACCTTCTTCAATGTGAAGCGGCTCATCATTGCTCAAACATTTTGGTGGGAAAGAGATAGCTCAGCCCTGGCAGCAATTGTATTTTAACTTGTCTTGATTATCTAAAGCAAAATTGGATATGTCTGCTGTTTTTAATGTATTTTTTTCATAGGACAGAATTCTAACTGTGTTTGTCCTGTTGTAATCTGGGTATGTTTAATGCGTTTTGTTGTGTTGGCAGCGCGATGCACAGAAGTTACACAAGATTCTGAAATGTCATAAGTCACTTTTTACTGCACCATATTGCAGTACTGGAAGATAAGTGCACATAGCAATACAGGCCGTGTTTCCTGCCCTCAGTTCCAGTATACTCAATTACAAGTTTTCCATTCATACAAACTCACACTTATTAACAAGAAGTTTCCTTTTAGCTATGTTCACACATAGGGGGACATTTATTAAGTCCGGCGTTTTCTGCGCTGGACTTAAAAATGCCCCCGCATCTCCGGTGCTATGGAGATTTATGTAGAGGTGGACTGCCTCTACATAAATCCTGTGCGAGCCGGTGCGCACGGCCAAAAACCTACGCCACCTGAGGACTGGAGTAGGTTTTCGGCGTATCTTAAATTAAATTCTCTTAAAAACCGTGACGTCACAAATCAGTTGTAATTCCTATGGAATGTCCAGCAGGGGGCGCACTATATATAGAAGTCAATGAGTACCATTGACTTCTATATATAGTGCGCCCCCTGCTGGACACTCTATGGATTCAATGGATATCTATGTAACACATGTCTATGTATGCACGCCTACGCATGCATGCACTGTACTACTTTTCCCATCATCTGCTCATAGTATGAGCAGATGATGGTGGAGTAGTATCAGGGCCATCCCAATCACCAAACAGCCCCGCCGCCACATATACGCTGTACTACTCCTCCCATCATCTGCTCATAGTATGAGCAGATGATGGGGAAGTAGTACCAGGGCTATCCCCATCACATGCACATCCATGCCGCCGCCTCTGACACTGCGCCGCGGACACACTCACATGCCCTGCCAGGGACTGACTGCAAAGCTCACCGCCACCCAAGCCTCCTGCTGACTCGTTCCCTGATGTCATCCTCGGTGATTGGGATGGCCCTGGTATTACTCCCCCATCTTCTGCTCATAATATGAGTAGATGATCGGAGAAGTAGTACAGAGTATATGTGTGCATACACAGACAGGTGTTACATAGACATCCATTGAATCCATAGTGTGTCCAGCAGGGGACGCACTATATATAGAAGTCAATGGTACTCATTGACTTCTATATATATTGTGCCCCCTGCTGGACACTCCTTAGGAATTACAACTGATTCGTGATGTCACAGTTTTTGAGAGAATTTGAAGATTCCATGATCTACTAAATTAAGGGAAATGGCAGTATATGTGAATTTCCCATAATTTATGTACATTAGGAATTTGTCTAACTTTCCATAAGTAATAAAATATTAAAATACACGTTTTGGCTGGAGTTGTCCTTTAAGGTAAAGCCTACACCTTTAGAAAGGGCTGTCTTTGAGAAATTACCACTTAATGTGAACCCTTTCAAAGTATAAAATGTGGCCATATTGTGAATTTACTAATGTTCTGCATCAAAGTCTATGGAAACATGTAAATATGACCACACATTGTAAACAAATTAAATTTAATTTTTTTTATTTTTTTTACAATATGTGCATGGACTACCATTATCTCTTAGACTTTAAGAGGGCTATCCAGCGCTATAAAAACTTGACCATTTTCACCCAGAGACCGCACCACTCTTGTGTCCAGTTCAGGTGTGGTTTGCAATTAAGCTGCATTCATTTCAATGAAACTAATGTGTTTACACAGAAAGATTTATCTGACGGATTTTTGAAGCCAAAGCCAGGAACAGACTATAAACAGAGAACAGGTCATAAATGAAAGACTGAGATTTCTCTTTTTAAATCCATTTATGGCTTTAAAAACCTGTCAAATAAATCTGTCTGTGTAAAGACACCATAAGTTACAAAACCACACCTAAACTGGAGACAAGAGTGGTGTTGTCTCTGAAAGAAAGTGTGCTTGTAGTGCTGGATAACCCCTTTAATGCTGCACATTATTATATACCAAATACGATCAAGAGTTTTATACATACTAAAATAAGAGCAAAATACGACAGTAAAGTATGTGTGAACATAATCTTAACATATGTAAACAGATTTCAGAATGTAGCTTTTTTTCAGAAATTTTCTGAAGCAAATCTGCTATTTGTGATCTTAGCCTAAATGGTTTACTATAAAAAAAAAGGGATAGTATGTGTTCTATAAAGTGCAGTCTGCGCTTTTAGGCTCGGTTCACACACAGCATATTTCAGGCAGTATTTAGTCCACATGTCAGGTCCTCATAGCAACCAAAACCAGGATCCTTTCTGTGTTTTTATTCCACTCCTGGTTTTGGTTGCTATGAGGACCTGACATGAGGACCAAATACTGCCTGAAATATACTGTGTGTGAACCCAGCCTTACTGTTTAAGTACCTTCCTCCTGCACCCTCTTGTGGCTTTGCCTCTTGTACTGCTTATTGTTGCAGTCAGAATGTCAGCTGATCACGGTTGCCTTTTCAAGTGTGTGTCTGTTTTCAGGATATTCCCAAGTCTCTGTCTGAATTTATTGGCTATATCCTACTAAAAGCAATGGTTAAAGGGATATTCTGCTCAAATACAACTTTTCATATGTTGCTGCCCATGGTGAGACTAACAATTCATTGCATACTTATCATTTATTGTCTCCTTTCCCCAGTTTTGAGCTTCTTCTTTCTGCTAAAGACACAAAAAACTGTGTGTGAGCCATTCAGTCCTTCTCTCCTCTAAATCCTGTCCTCACTCCTCCCTTCCTAGACGGCTGTACTAAAGTCCCAATCTGCAACTTTGTAGTAACCTTGTAATGCAGGAAGGATTTATCACAATAACTTCATTAGCAATTTGACCTCAGATTAACCCTCCCAGCATTACAAAGAAGCTACAGAATTGCAGATAAAGCCTGCCAGAGACTTGTTTACATCAAAAGGGGTTGGGGGGGGGGGGGGGTTTAGACTGATTGCAAAGCAATCAAACTGGTGTAAGGTAAAATTGTCTTAGTTGCCCCTAGCAACCCCCATAGTCTTTTGCGTCTTCAGCAGAAAGCAGCAGCTCAGTACTGAGGGAAAGAGACTGAATAGATATTAAGTATGGGATGAATTGTTTGTCTTACCAGGGCCAGGACATTATGAAAAGTTAAGTTTAAGTGAAATACCCCTTGATAACTCCTTCAGGTTTCTTCTCTGTAACAGTTAAGCTATTTCTGTGCAATTTCTAATAATGGCGTAATCAAAGCTTCCTATGTAAACTCTGCCAGTCCACTCATTGTCTAAGTGTAAAATCTATACTTTAGAATTGGATTTATTGATACCAGTTCTGTCAGACCCTTTGCCTCAAGCCTTGTTCCAAGTGTCTCTAAGCTTGTATTAAAAGGAAATCTGTCAGCTCTAATTAACATTCCAAACAGCTGACCCTGTTAGACTGCTGTTAAGTGAAAGAGACACATGGTACCTTTCATATATCCATCTGTGCTTCTGCAATTTTAAATTCAATGAAAAGAGTCATAGTGTATTTTCAGAGCTCCCGATATGCAGTAAGTAGAGATGAGCGAACCGGGTTCGGGTCCATCCGAACCCGAACTTTCGGCATTTGATTAGCCGAATTACAATTACAACGATATGTAACAAGTATAAGTTTTATATTATGAGATGGCTTGTAAAAAAATCAAACCATTGTTAACAAACATATGTTCCTTAAAATCTCTCTATTTCCATGCTTATAACGCTTTTATCCTTTGGTCTATGGGGCTGTGTGAGGTGTCATTTTTTGCGCCATGGTCTATTCTTTCTATCTATCGGTACCTTTATTGCGCATATACGACTTTTTGATTGCTTTCTATTACAATTTTTCTGGATTTGAAGCGACCAAAAATGTGCAATTTTGCACTTTGGGGATTTTTTTGCGCTTACGCCGTTTACCGTGCGAGATCAGGAATGTGATAAATTAATAGATCGGGTGATTACGCACACGGCGATACAAAACATGTTTGTTTATTTTTTTTTTAATTCATAACATGGGAAAAGGGGGGTGATTCACACTTTTATTAGGGGAGGGGACTTTTTATTATTGACACTTTTTTTTTTTTACTTTTACACTTATACTAGAAGCCCCCATGGGGGACTTCTAGTATAAGCACAATGAACTCTCATTGCGATCTATGCTGCATAGTAATACAGCATAGATCGATGAGATAGGCACTCGATTGCTGCTGTAGCCGGAAGCAACCGAATGCCGAGCCGGGATCAGCGTCATTATGACGCAGACCCCGGCCGGGTGAAGACACGGGGATCGCTAATCCGGGACAACGTCGCGGGGGGGCGATCTCTGCCACTAGACACTAGGGAACGGCTGCATCAGTTAATCGGATGCAGCTGTCATCTTTGACAGCTGCATCCAATTATCTAATTCGCACACACGGCGATCAGACCATGCCCTCTAATAGCCGCGGCCCAGGGCCATATGTGGCACCCGGGACCGCGGCGGTTCAGAGCGCGGCCGCCGCGCAGCCCCGCTCTGAACACCTGTGGGCAGCCCTGGACGTACAGGTACGTCCAGGGTCGCCTAGGGGTTAAATACAATGCCAGAAGAAATATTTATTTTCCTGGTCCTAAATCTGAGCTACACCTGGATGCACTCATCAGGTTTGTCTTCCTGGTACCTATAGTCCCACTTCTGGTCTCTGTTATCCTGACTGTCTCCAGCCTGTGCCCATGCTCTAGCAAGGACTCCAACTTTGTAAATTATCAGTAGCATGTCCAACTTTCCTGGTGCAGGCTATTGTGAAAACCATAGGACCCCTGAGACTCTCCATCGTTAGCAGCAAACCAATTACAACCATAAGGATTCACACTCTAATCAAGAAACTGTATATTTCAAACTGATCTCTTGCTTTATTTCTGTATTTCAGATAAAACAACATTAATATGTTAAAATATGTAGTGTCAAACAAGCTGTGCTCACTTTTAAGCCAAGTTCTGTTGGTGCTATGTGAACATTTGTGTCACGTGCCAATGATGCCATGTTGTATGAGGTGACAGAGATTCCATTATTACATCAGGGCCTGATTTTTATCCGTCTGTCAAAATGACTGTGTTAGAGACAGAAGTAACAATAATATACATACAATGCACATACCTTTTTGACTACTATAGGGGCTGAGCTGCAACAATGCTGGAAGCACCGGTATTGTATTAAAGCCATCATCTGGCCCTCTCATGCTGATTTCCTGGAGATTCCTCATTTCTGAAGTAATCTTTCCGACACGTGAAGGGATCATGTGGATATCTGTATAATCGAGTGTGAGTGAATCCACGCCCACATGCAATGTCCGAAAGCTGCACAATGTCGCCAGTGTTGCAGCGAAGTGAACCAGAAGTGAAAGCCGGAGAGCAGGAGGCTTCTGCCATGTTCTGCTCCCCAGAAAACCCCTTTAAGGGTGCCTTCACACCTACTGGATCCACAGCGGATCTCACTTCTGCGGATTCGATTCGAAGCGAGAACCGCTGCGGATCCGGTACCATTGACCCCCTATGATAGCACATACTCGCAGCGGGATTGACATCCCGCTGTCAGTATGTGCTTTACCCCCCCGCTGCCCGCAGCCCGAATCTACCATCCTCGGCCGCATCAGTCTATCCCCGGCGCATCCCCCCATCCCCGGCCACATCCTTTAGCCTGCCGCCGCCCGCATCTCCGATCCCCGGCGCATCCTCCCATCCCTGGCCGCATCGCGCAGCCCGCCGCCGAGAGCATACAGTACCTGCTCGACGGCGCGGCTGCAGTGAGGCTGCCGGCTCCAGTCCCACTCAGATCAGCCTCCCCGGCCGCATCAGTCTATCCCCAGGGAGGATGCGCTGGGGATAGACTGATGCGGCCGGGGATGGGGGGATGCAGCCGGGGATGGGGGGATGCAGCCGGGGATGGGGGATGCAGACGGCGGCGGGCTGCTGGATGCGGCCGAGGATGGGCTAATGCGGCAGAGTATGGACTGATGCGGCAGAGGATAGTAGATTCGGGCGGCGGGGCTGCGGGCAGCGGGGGGTTAAAGCACATACTGACAGTGGGATGTCAATCCTGCTGCGAGTATGTGCTATCATAGGGGGTCAATGGTACCGGATCCGCAGCTGATCTCGCTACAATTCCGCAGAAGTGAGATCCACTGTGGATCCGGTAGGTGTGAAGGCACCCTAAGTATGGCATCTAGAAATAGCAGTATTACCTATGATACACTGTAACACACCAAGTAAGATAACTATTTAACTATCGTAGCCCCCCATATGGCAATACTGGTCAAACACATGCATCTTTGTGTGCCAAAAGAAGTGGAATATACGTAGGAAACAGTGTTGGACGGCGGTCCATCGGGTCTTAGCTCATTAGGGGAAATTATTTTCAGAGCCAACCCTACATCTATCCAGAATCTGACCACTGTGAAACAAACTTAGGTTATTTGCAAATCTGCCTATAGAAAAAAAAACCTCTGGTAACAAGTGGCTGGTGCCAAAGTTACATGTAAATTGTGTTCTGCCCTAATAGGCGAGAGCTACCTCGATGATCCCCCAGTTCCCTGGTGCGCCAGTCTAACTTTGGCAAGAAAACATGTATTTGGAGATCCCTTAAATCATAAAATAACTATGAACGCTTAAAAGCCACAGTATTATTGACACAGCCATGTTATAGCATGTTGATGCAATATATAGCTGGTACATGGAACCATAAAATCCTGTCATTAAATTGCAGGAAAAGTTTTTTGAACCCACAAAAATAAAATTTACTTTTTTTAAAAACCATAAAAATCGACAATCCCTGTTATAATCTGCTGCAAGTCAGCATGTCCATCCCTCCTAAAACCTCTAGTGTTTGGCAAGCTTTAGTATCCATGCTTGGCTAGGCCCTTGTAAGCAAACGGAAAGCATTTCTATATTTTTAGGACAGTAAATACTTAAAAAAGAAGGTAATATGTTTGACATTGCTTATAGACAACAGCATACTTTACTCAAAACATGGACTTACTCTTTAGTAGTACAGCTGAAAAAAACCCCCACATAACTGCTAGCAACACCTCAATACTCCCATTTCATAAGGTGAAAGCATATCACTATTGGCCCTTTTACACAAGCCGATGTTGGCAATAAGCATTGCAAGAAACGCTCATTCCTGCCAATTATCAGACCTGTGTAAGGGTACATTTACACAGAGAGATTTATCTGACAGATTTCTGAAGTCAAAGCCAGGAACAGACTACACAGAGAACAGGTTATAAAGGAAAGATTAAGATTTCTCCTCTTCTCAAATCCATTCCTGGCTTTAGCTTTTAAAATCTGTCAGATAAATCTCTCTATGTAAAGGCACCTTAAAAGTGTCAGTGATCAGCCATGAGGCAGGAAAACACCTGCTTGTGGGCTGATCACATCTTTTAAACAGACCTGTAAATTATTTTTTACTGGCTGCACATCCCCCTGTGTCTGTAGACGCAAGCAAATCAGGCTGTCTAATAGGACCTTAAGATATGTCTTCTGGGGTTTTTGGTTTTTTTCCTGTATAGTGGCACTCCTGACTACATGGAGCTGCAGTGCTGCCCCATTCAAATAAAAGGGACTAGCCAGCTGCAGCCTAAAGTGATGGTATATTCTAGTGATATGCCTATACTTTGTGAGTACCTGTTCAAGAGAAAACTAGAAAGAAAAATTAACAATCCTTTTCATACAATGGCATTTAGTAATGTGGTTTAGTTTTCCTACTGTACTGAAGCATCCTCTTTTATACTGCAGATTGCATCTAAGATGGAGAGGCCTGTGACAGACCTGCCTGGCCTTCAAGGATTCAAGCAGTACGGTAACAATAATATTGCAATAAATATTTAACCATCTGGTTACTAACCACTCCACTAGAGTTTTCAAAATAATGTGATGCCCCTATTTGTTAAAGCAGTTTCACTCCGGCATCAATTAAATCATGGACTGTCATCCTGATTGCTCTCTTTGTTGAGGGACAGCACATTTCCATCGGAGGATCAACGCAGCTTTCTATCCCGGCAAGACAATTCATAATTCTAAGCAGCGGAATGAATGCACAAATTACATTCTTCAACCTTTTACTCCCACTAAATCTTTCCTTTTTTCCACTTTGCTGAGCCTGAATATTTTATTCCTCCATCAAATATGCATCCCATTAATTAAGTTAAATTACTTCTGACTGCCAAATATTCTCTGTCGATGACTGTCAACAGAAAATACATGGCTGTGAACTTCTAATGACACAGTCTCGCTTAAACATGAGTTACAACCTTCACGCAAGCATCTACAGGCAAATTATCAGCCTCTTCTTCAAAACGGGGCTGAAATTAAATGCTGGTTTCTTTTTCTTCAGCTTTTAACATGTACACAATAGATGACACACGTTCTTGACAAAGCAAGTACTGCAATTTTAATTATATACCTTTTCCTCATCTTTTAATTGCTGTTGTTAATCAGTCATTAACTTCTTCCCAAAGTGCAAGATTCTTAAGTCTCCTTCAAAACATTTCGGCTCAATAAATTCCATCGCTCTTCATAACTAACATATAATTTTGTCTATTTTTAAAACTGTCATTTTCCAAGACTTTTTTTTTTTAATGGAAGCTTTAAGGATGACAGTAACAGGGATTTAATCAGAACTTGCATAAAATTAGCACTTTCTTACACGATTGGGCTAAAACAATTTCGAAAGACATAAGTGGCTTGTTTAAGTATTATTCCATAACAACATTTCTGTTATCCTCACAGTATGAGGCTTCATGTTGCCTTCTATACATAATGCAGGTATATCTATCCATATGTGCACCCTATCATATGGATGATCTATATAACTGGGTGCAAAAAATTATATTTAATTACAGTGAAAGTATTCTAATAAAATTCTAAAAGTTGCCCTTTAAAAATTTTACACATCTAACAAAGTCATAAGTATACTGCAAGGAAAAAAAGCATGCGCAGGCAGCAAAACAAGATTAATTAAACCTATTGCTACTTTTATTTTTCAATAATGTTTTAAGCAATGTGGAAAAGACATGTAGATGACCTAAGAGGGGTGACCTATACTTATACCTATACCATGGCAATCTCTAATAATCTGGTTACTAAAGAAAGTTTATGAATGATGAGTTATGGGATCCCCTGTTAAGCCATTTCAATGGGTGGGGACAAATTGATCATATTACCCCAGGGCTACAAATACAGCTAAAAGGCTGGTAACATTACAAGGTGCAAATTGTAATCACTGAGATCTATCCTTCTGTTAGCAGACTTTAAAAGGGATCCTAGTATTTGGCAACTAGGCTGTTCTCTTTCTGACATAACTACAAAAGTGAGTTTGTGTTTCAGGGTGCCTGTCACAAGCCATTTCTAAGGAATTGAAACATCATTAGTTGTTGTGTCTTCCAATCCCTAACTACTAATAAGCATTCTAAAGCTGGCACTACACATAGGGGAAATTTACTCTTATCCAATAAGAGGTGCAGCGGCTGCCCCCACACTGTGCTCTGGAATCCAGGCTAGCTCCCAGCTAGCATTGACTTCAGCTACAATGTACACTAGCTCTCTATGTATATTTTAGTAAACGGTGGCCAGACCCCATTTTACACCAAGCCCACTCATTTTAAAAGCCAGCAAAAAAACGCAGAAAGTTGACACGTTTTGATCAAACCAGGGTCATTGCAAAAATGTGTCAAACCACAGGCATAGAAGAATAATACATTCCCGTCATAAAGCCACATGGAACTGACAATATCTGAGACTATCCTACAGTCTAATGTGTACAGGTGCCTTCAAACTCTTTCTCAACATACCCAACCCAATTGTTCTCAGAGAGATTAGCTACCGCTCTCTCTCCTTTTACAATACACACACCTGCCCAAGCTGAGAACTCTTTATGACTATTACCTGAAATTTATGGTAAGGACGACATAAAGAAGAAGAGTTGAAGCATTGTGGCATATGAGGAAAGCATGACAGTAAAGAAAGTTCAAAACCAACTGTGTTATCTACCACTAATATGGGGACACATAAAAATCAGAATAAAAAGATACAAAAATGCAAAAAAAACAAACAACAACAACCGGTATGCCAGACACACCTGTCTATGGGAAGCCAATGCACCATAAAAGCCAATGCACCATATACTTTAGCTAACAGGGGGATCCCACCCTATTATATTAGCTAAGCTATTTTTATCAGAGCATGTCAGATAAAGTTGCCATACTAGAAAATAAAGAAAAAATAAATAAATAAAAGATAAAGAGCTAGATGATACTAGAGAAAAAATATTAAAATCAAAATAAACGAAACAATTCATTTTCTAATAATACCTTAAAAAAGATGAATAAATAGTAATGTAAACCATATAATAAAAGAAAAATAACATAGGTATTACTATCACCAGCCCACCACTACTTCTCTGTCACAGCATCACTAGATAGTGAGAAGGATTCACTGAATGGGTTAAAGTCATCTGATTTAATAGACTCACATGTCTTTAGTCTATATAAGCACTAACAGTTAATCATCTGTATCATGCATGTAGATCATATAGTCCATTAGATTCTAGCTGAAAGGGAACAACAAGGGGTGGGGCGGGAAGGGGGAGGAATACAATTATACTGCTAACTGGCATTAGGCAAACAGGATATGAGATGACAGCCAAACATATTTTTGGAGGATTACTTGTCCCTGCTGCAAGACAAATTGAAAGCTGTTGTTGACAAGCCTGCTTACTTTATATGTGCTTCACGTTGCCTGCATTATAACATTTTTCACTGGTAAAGTAGGAGTAAACATTTGTGATCAAAATGGATGACAGCCTATTTTGTGGCTTGATTTGAAAGGGGTGATGCTTCATGAATAGAGAAACAAAAAAGCCATTTGTAATGTGCAATGGGGGATAGGTGAGAGATGATCATGTTCACATTGTGTCTTTTTTTGGCACTGGAACATATATAACCTCATTACTGATTTGGTAACTGTATATGCTATATGCAATATGCAGTATGGAAGGAATTTGTACTCTTGTCTATTATCCATACCAGTGCATAATACATAAACACTTTAAAACCAACAAAAAATGTCAAAGTACATGGTAACACAACATAATAAGTGCAGGGGGAAATAAATTGTGGTGAACTCCCCCAATTAGAAGGATCTGCAATTTTCATAGTGTTTAAGGGCCCTATGAGCAGGGTAAGCTGTGCCAATCTCACTTGACAAGCCTATTAGATAGCTAGATGATCATATGGCAAGGGCTGCAAGGAAATAGTCAGCGGAGAACACAGAGACACAGCTGGACCACCCCGAACAAACATTACATCTTTAGTATTTTAACACCGAGCACAACATTTATCAGCCATGGACTCTGCATCACCTTTTACACGGAACGATGCACGTCCGGAAGCCGACACAGAGCCAGGAAAGGACAACGCTTAGTTCAGTCTTCTCCCGGCTCTATCTCCCGATCAGTATGGGTCTAAACACTCAGAGCTGGCCCAATTAAAACTTTTGACATGTCTCTATGACAGGTCAAAAGTTTTGTGAAACAACAGTGACACTTTAAAGCTAAACAGCTAAAGCTATGCAATGTGTATCACTATTACTGACATTAATACCAGTTGCAAAAATGGCATAGTCAAGCAAGCTACCCTGCTTGTTTAACCCCTGGAGTTACATAAACAGCAAAGCTCAGGGAACCATGCCATTGATGCAACTACCATTAATGTCAGTGGGAATTATGCAAATTATGTAACTCGTCTGTTTTCACAGTTTTTGGCTTCCATGCCACTTCAGGCTACTGCAATAGATAAACCTAATATTAAAAAAAAAAATTAAAACATGTTCAGGAAAGCTTGGAAGCTGCACTTTATGGCTGCCTCCGAAGGTGTGCACGCATTACAAACCATAATTGCAATGCCCCAAAAAAATGAAAATACAAACAAATAACCTGGAGAAAGAAGAGAACAATCTACAATCTCCTCACCGTGTGGCATAACCACTCAATTTATGTTTATATACCAATAAAGGGACTGGAAGCCATAAACCCCACAAGTTAAAAATGTAACATGGAGAGTTAAGTGATAAACCAGTTTAAGGCCTGAATCGAGTTTTTAGAGCACAGCCTAATTCACCCAGCTTCCAACAGATGATCCAAAAGCTCTATTCTCATAGGTGCAGTTGTAGTATATGAGGATTTTACTTCAACGTAGCTGGCACAAGTGAAATGAAAAATTGTCATAATTAAGTCATGTCTTACAGAGTGTACAGACATGGTTAGATATTACAACAAACACATGAAATGTATTAGATACAGGGTAGAAAACACAGCTTGGTGAACAATTATAAAGCATGCAAGAGAGCATGAAAAATATATATGTCTTTGTACCTGATAAGAGGGAATTCTTACAAAACTAAGACCATGAACAAATTAAAACAGTAAGAGCAGAATGGAGAATTAAATCCATAAGTAAGCGGTACTTAAGTAGATAAGCTGAGAATTTTAAGTGCCATCTGATCAGGTAAAGTACAGTATAATGAGATGCTCTGAACTACAAATTTCACCAGTGGGATCTAGTTCATTTTCAAGACTCTTACAATTCTTGGAGGTAAGGTGCACTTTCAGGTTTGCTGATGCAGAGAGGGCAATGGGGGCAAGTGAAAAAGTAATGCCAATCCACCTGCTGGGCCTCTTACGATTGCATTTCACAGGAAGATGAAGAGTCTGCTACAGTCACTGCTCATGAAAAGAAGGACCTTTAAGACTGCACTATCTAATAAACAGGCCACTTGACCAGGAATATTTCACATTTTCAACATTTCCCAGATCAGCTGCTTTCAGTTTGACCGTAAAACATTTCTCTTTTCCTCAAACATAATAAAATTACTAGTGAGAGATGTACTGCAATTCAAGGCGTACAAGATACATTTGTTCCCAGTACAAATGATCAACTTGAAAAGGATTTATACCTTTAACCTCTGGAGAATTTAGGTTTCTGCAGCTAAACTAATCACAAGAGAAATTACCCAGTCAAATGAGGGTAGATTTTCTTTACAAATAGTTGAATGCTTTACTGGTCAGAAAAAGAACCGGAATCAGAACACTTAGAAAAATGATGACTTGTGGCCACCTTTAATAACCACTTTGACAAGTGCATGACAAGTGCTGTGCATTGCCTATGGGCTAGAAGTCATGTAGGGCTAAAGCAAACTTAATAACATCCTAGTTGTTACTAGTGGCTATAATTTCTTGCTCCTAAGTAGGAGTAAACATAGGTTGGTAGGTTGTCACTATCTAGTTATTTTATTGTTAAATAAAAAAAAAGAAAAAAAGAGAGCATGTACACAGGCTTCAGCCCACAAAGAAATATAGGATAACAAAAAAACGACAATAATAAAAACACTAAAAATATGTGCTGGAAATCCTGAACCACAGACCCATGGAATAAAATACATTAGCACAAGACAAATGGTCTGGATGCCGCCATCAGCTTCTACATAAATAGCTGGAATCCATGTATGCTCTGTAGTGGCTATCAATGGTGGCTGGAGGTTGCTAAAAGCTGCCAGTAGCCATCATGTATGGAGAAAGCTTGTCTACCCAGTTCTATTTAAACCTCCTTAACACCATCATGGTGAAAATATATACATCAAGGGTGGATACAGGGTTAAGGGTCATGCACCAATCTGTTTTATGCCTTTGTTGTGTACTAACAATTGTAATAAATATTCCAGACAGATATGAGGGACCATTACTGTGGCAGGTTATATCAGATACTGTATGTATGAAGGCATCTTCATACTATAACAAATAAGTCTTGTGTTGCCAGTCTAAGCAAGTTGCCAACACTCTGGTCTTTTTGGTGGTTCTGAAATGAATCCTGGATGGCACATGGTGAACACAGCATATGCCTACTCAATCAATGGCTGCTCCACTTCCCCGCTGTGATCTCTAGTTTTGACCAATGCTGTTTGTTATCTTCCTTAGCTTGACAGTCAGTGGATACTCTGAAAGCACAACCTGGAAATCCAGACCTTTATTCAGGCGGTTTAAACTGTAAAAACTGGGAGTTCCTTACACGCTGATAACCAGAGTAGCCAGTGCAAATTCCGCCTACAGAAACACTGTTAGGCTACATGCACATGGATCAAAAGTGGTGGAATTCCTCAGCGGAATTCTCCGCCACAGAAAAACCACCAGCCTCCCTGTCATAATGACAGTCTATGGAAGGCTCACACACCTTTTCTCCCCATGCTGAAGAATGAACATATTCATTCTTCAGCATGGAGAGAGGAGACGCGCGAGCCTCCCATAGACTGTCACTATGACAGGGAGGCTGGTGGCATCCTGCCACTTTTGCTCCGTGTGCACATAGCATTTGCGCTCATATGTCACCATTATCCATACGTACAGAATCTGAGTCTTTAAAGAACACAGTATATAAGGCACTGTACTCAGGAGTCATACAGGCCCTATGCTCAAATGCACTATTCCAAAAACTACCACTGATAAAGTGTTCATTTTACTATATTCCTCTAACTAAAAACTAAGCTAAAGAAGCAGTATTTATTATTAGTTGATCAAGGCATCAGTGTATGGGTCAAGTCATGTGCTCCACAGGTTAGAGACAAAATTGTCCATTAAAACACTCCATGTAGTCTTTGAAGCTATCCAGAGCACATGATAAGCAAGAAGCAGTTAGAAGTAAGAAGTCTGATGTCTCATGTCATACAAACAAGATGATTACTCCTTTGAAAATGCAGAGAAACGAAATACTGAAGAGCTCCCCTCCGGATTCTCATGCAGGGTGAAAGCGGCACGTGTGACAACTCCCTGGGTAAAGCCTACATTAAAAAAGAAGCTGTACTACTGTCCATCAAACTATCACTGATGGTAGTTGCTTTAGGGCATAACAAGATGCCTGCAACAAACCTGCAGCTTAGTAGAAAAAAAAATGTAAAATGTGTTTGCAGCAGGAAATAAAAAGAGAAATATAAAAGCCAAGATTAATTAAAAGAAACTAACTTACACCAGTTACAAATCATCTGAAATGTGTTGTAAAAAAGCATTTCCTTAGATAAGCCGAGGATGAAAGTTTATAGGTTTTCAAAATATTCAGCTCAACGGCATCAAATAAAATAGCTGTGCCATCTCGTCCAATTTGTAGCCAGCCTGTGCGTTATGAATTGTTAAATACTCAGTACAGTGCATTTGATGATTTAAGCACACAACAGCTTGAGTCCATCCAGCCAGCCGAAATTTTCATTTATTCCTGCTGTCTACAATTACCCACAACCATGTATTTTTAAATATTTCCAGCCTATAAAAATTACTAATTTTTGCCAGTTGTGTTTATCTGCATTTCGACTTTGATTGGGATAAATTAAGCTCTCAAGTGTTTCTTGCTTTATGAAACTCTGCATGTTGTACACTTCAACACAAATAAATGACTTCCACCATTAGAGGTTTAAATAATGTAATGTATTTCATGCTCAGCCTGAAGCTGGATTCCAATGAAGTTGCTAATGCACGTAATGATTAAGTGTAACTCAAATACTAACTGTGTTGTTGAAAACATGACAGGCAATAATTTGGTCTATTATATTCTGCCATTTAATTGCCTAGTACAGACATTCTCTGACACGTTATGAAGCAATGATTTACAATTATTCAAGCTGCAAAGGTCAGAAAGTGACATTATAATCATCCACACAAAGATCCCTTCTAATGCACAAAAACTAGGTGGTGCCACAAAAAAATGTTTTGCCGGATATATTAAGTTTTGTATTTAGGTTTATTCTTTCTTTATGCAGTTAACATGAAGGGAAGCATATTATAGGAGGGGAAAAGGCTTACACTGCCAGAACAGCTGATACGCAGGAACAGAACATTTACAGCATTTGTTTTTTATATTTACCATAAGCTGAATATGCTGAGGCCGCCATTTCTTTAGGCTATGTTCACACTGTGCTCTTCAATGCTGTTAATAGGTCACCTGCAGAAATCAGTGTCACAACTGGACCCTTAGGCCAAGAGGGCCCCACAGGCCTTTTTCTGCTTACATGAAAACAAAACAGCATTATAAATGCCACATTGTTAGCCTTTGATAGCATGCAATGCTTTCCACATTACTCTATATAACCAATATATGGTGTCAACTGCAGTCAAAGTAGGAGGGATTGCATGCCTTCTTACATTCAAAGCACACATAACCAGAATGGCAGTAACATGCCATTTCATCTAGTCTAAGCTTGGAATCATGTTTTTCAACAGCACAATGACCCTAAATACAACCCCTAGGCTATATAAAGGTTACCTGACCATAAAGGAGAGCTTGAGATAACATGGCCTCCAAAATCACACAACCAAAACCCAATTGAGATGGTTTTGGATAATTTGGACCACTTCATAAAGAAAAAGCAGCCAACAAGTACTTAGCACCTCTGGGAACTTCCTCAAGAAAATACGAGTGATTACCTCATGGCTACCTCAAGTGACCAAGTGACTAGCTCATGAAGCTGAGAGAATGCCAAAAGCATGCTAAGCTGTCAGCAACTCAAAAAATTATTTACTTTTGGGGTACAAACCCACTTGATGTTATTGCTGCGTGAATCAGTCTTAAAAATAAGCAGGCAAAACGCAGGTTGGTTTTATACAATTGTTCTGCGTTAAAATACGCAATTGCGTATCTTTGAAGCGTGAAGCTACATGCGTTTTTCGCACAGGTTGTTAACAACTGATGCTTTGCTAACAACAAGCTTCACGCTTCAAAAATACGCGATTGCGTATTTTAACGCAGAACAATCGTATAAAGCCAACCTGCGTTTTGCCTGCTTATTTTTAAGACTGATTCACGCAGCAAATACGTCAAGTGGGTTTGTACCCTTAAACATATTCTAGTTTGTTTAAAAAAAAAGAAAGCTTACTGCTTAATTGCATGCGTTTCTTAGTGTCTTCAATATAAATTTACAATATAGAAGAAAAAAATTAAAAACAAGGGGACTCTCTTCTGGGTCAACAGTTTAATGCTGATAGCCTTGAATCTTAAGCCCCTATTACACGGGGCGACTTAGACAAGCAAACGAGTGCTTGCCTTCTATTACTGGGGAAGATTATTGGCCGTATACAGGCAATAAGCGTTTAGTGTGATTGGGCCTTTACTAAAGGTCCTGACTGCCCAGTATCAGTGCTAGACAAACTCTTTAGACATGTGTCCTTTGAACCCAAATTTCAGAGGGACCAGCTATCCAAGTAACATATATGATGGTCTCTGGATTTTCCTAATAATTTATAAAGTAGAGGTAGAGAAGGAGCAAGCATCGCATCCCCTTTGTTCTCAGGAAAATAATAAGCCGCCAGGGGTGAGGCAGGGGCTCCTCCCCCTTCCCCCCAGGGCCTGCCACGGACACAGCTTGGAACCCCGCCTACCCCAATGTCTCAATGTGATGTCTAGCGCACTTCCTAGGAATTACCTCAGTGTGAACAGGCCCTTAATCAGAACACAAGACATGACCGAATGGTTGTATGTATTAGGGAGATAGAGATTTTGAGCGTTCAGACCCATAAGTAATGTCATGTCAAGATAAACAGCATGAAAAAGTAAACACTGAGGTAGCCTTATGTTCTTAATAAATACCTAGTCAATGAAGTATGGGGTGCTGATTTTCTGCAATATTGTAATTAAGGTTCACATTTGGTGTCACTCTTGTTAGATCAAAGTCAGTAATGGCGGTCTAACATAGCTACAACTCAAAATAGTATACAATCCTCAGGATGCAAATAAAAAACAAAGCAACCTAGTGAGAGACCTTCTGTTTGTGACAAAATTAAAGAATTAATGTTGCTGAAAGATCACTTCACCTTATAAAATGAAATTTTTTAAAATGTAAAATTTATAGCAATTAAAACTAATGAAGAAATGCTGCATGAGCTGCTCATGCTCAGGAACTAATAGGTCCACTGAGCATTTTCAAGATTATTTAGCCATCAATGATAATGAATTGACATTGTCAGTAGTGTTAATGTTCCGACACTCCATTCTGCTTCTAATCCAATAACCATTTCTTCCATTGTCTATCATTACATTAGTAACCTACCCTAACTCCTAATTTTACAAATCAAGCCAACCCTTTAGATTCTCAGATGTACACTTCCAACACTTTCCTTTTATATGAAAATGAATACATCTGATGTGAACATTATTAAAAGGCAGTTTTCAATATCTGTATATTTGTAGTTGCCAAACCAAGCCTTAAAGGACAACTCCCACAGGACCCCCCCCCCCCCCCCCAAAAAAAAACAAAAAAAAAAACACAGACACACACAGACACCATACTCACCCACCGGTGATGATCACCACTCAATTCGCCCGCCGTCCAGCGATGTCTCTCACTTCCGGGTCCATGGGAGAGAAAAGGCTGCCGATGCGCTTGCGCACCGGCAGCCTTTTCATTGGCTGGAGCACATCACATGGCTTCCAGCTAGCTCAGCCAATCAGGGCTGAGCAAGCTGGAAGCCATGTGATGCGCTCCAGCCAATGAAAAGGCTGCTGGTGCGCATGTGCACCAGCAGCCTTTTCTCTCCCATTCACTTTCCATAAAGACGCCGAGGAGGAAGAAGACCTGGACCGCCCCCCCTGGCTCTGACGTCATCGTCACCAGCTGGCGCCCGGGAGAAGAGGACAGTGACGACAGTAATCGGTAATGTATACATTCTTTCACTTCCGGGGGGTGGGGAGGGTTCCGGGGTTGGAAAGTGGGGGAAGGGGGATGAAACCGGTTATTTAACCACAATACAAAGTTATATAACTTTGTAATGTGTGTTAAATAAGCCAAAAAATATTTTTGGGGGAGTTGTCCTTTAACTTAACAAATAAAACATAATAAATATATTATTATATATATATATATATATATATATATATATATATATATATATATATATATATATATATATATATATTACACACACACACAGAGATGCCTAGGATTACGAGCATAATTCGTTCCGGGACCGTGTTTACAATCCAAATCTACTCTTAAACCAAAACAAATTTTCCACACCACAAAAATGATTTTCTTTATTCTGAGAAACATGTAGAACAAATGAAACAAACAATGAGAAACATCTGAATAGGCGATATTATAAGTTACTGTACAGTACAACAATCAGCATGTGGAGTATAATGAATAGTAAGTGCATAAACATGAAGTTGTAGATACAGGATGGAACTGCAGATCCCCACAATGCAATAGCGTAGTACAACAGGCTATAATAGCCTTGGCTGCTGCCAGAGGTCTGTTTGGTGACATGACAGTTATGGGGAGGGGTGTGAGTCCAGCATGAACCAATCAGGAATTGAGAATCACAAAGCTGTGTAGGAGGACAGCGACCGAAACCTTTATTAGGGAAGGGGATTATTTATTACTAAAAAAAGTAGTTTTTTTTATACACATTAATTAGATGTCCCCCTGGGAAAATTCTAATACAGCTATCAGCTTTGAAATCTGCATTTAAATAGTTAATAAGCCAGAGGCAGCGATTGGCCCCGTCAGCAAATACACCCGTGCCCAGCTGCACATAGCAACTGGGGACAGCGTGCTGCAGAGAGGGCTCGCCCTGGAAGCCCTCTCTGTTTACCCTTAACGACTGCATGAAGAGTATACTCGTCCTGCATCGTTAAGAGGTTAAATAGATATACCCCATCATGAAGTCACTTGTAACACGCACATAAAGAAATACTACAAATCACAAGCATGACATTTCTAAATATCTTCATTCTAGGTTTGCCAGTCAGTTCCCACAGGGGGATCTTTCCGGCAGCTATGTTCAAATATTCATTAAAATGGCCAGATCTTGTGGTCTAAGGTCCTTTATAAATACACAGATAAAACACAAACTCTTGTTTAGCAAAAGACAAGCAATGATTTTGTTTTCCTTTTGAACGATAGGCGTTTAGATGAGAAGATAAATCGCTATGAAAAGTCATTAATGCGATCGTAATTAAAATCATAAATATGATCATAATTGTGTTCGTATATATACTGTGAATAATTGTAATTGAATTTGTATCTATATACTGTGAACAATGAGTGTTTGCAGTGAAAGACTTGAGAACGATTAACAATAATTTTGAGGTCTGGTCATTTGTCGTTTGATTGTTGCTGCGCTTAAACACAATAAGATTATCACTTAAATTTGAACGATATAATGTTTTTTTGGCTTGTGTAAAAGGCCCTTAAGTGCTCCAACCAAATGTTTGAAGGAAAGACCACCAGGTCATACATAAGCAAATATTAGATAGTGTTTTTGTTTACAATGGCTGTAGTTGCCGTTTTGCGACCAGGGGTGTTACTTAATAGATTTACCAATGGCTTTAATTGCTATGGAATCCCCACTGGACAAAAACTGACAGTACAGACAATGTAAAGTGAGCCTTTGGACGCACTTTACATTGTCTGCTATGAAAATTGGAATGCGGCCACACCCAATGCACCCACATTCCAATTAAAAAGAAATTAAGTTTATCCTGTCAGTATTGCAGCACCGGGCCGGGATGAACTTCACAGAACAGCCACTGTCATGCAGTGTGTGAACCAGGCCTTAAAGGGGTTTATGTCAACTAGCTGTGCTATAGGAATGTGAACAGTGAACCAAAAATGTATGCTACCAAATTGTATAGTGTACAAAAAGCCTTTAACTCAATAGACATGATGCATTCTGGTTGTTTTCATTATGATGCATGAATATCTGTGCAGTATTAGTAAGAACACAGAAACTGGTGTCACGTGTCCATGACAACCAATCACAGCTCAGCTTTCATTTTACCAGAGCTGAAAGCTGAGCTGTGATTGGTTGCTGTGGGAAGTTTACACTGCTCTTTATTTCAGACTTTTATAAATCTGGGCCAAAGAGATCTCGGATGTCTTCTCTCAGCACACTGTTCAACAGACCTACCCTACTAGAACTATGGGGCCCATATAAATAATGAACATTGAGTCTAAATCTATAAGATGTGTTCTTGATAGTAAAATAAAAGCATGAACACATCAATGTTTCTACACAGCAGTTAGGCTGAAATGGCCATTTAGCCATAAAGCCGAGTAGATTTGTAATGCAGGTAAAGCTGTACGTTAAAATACAATATAATCCAGTCATTTGTGCATTGTACTAACTGTAACTGAATTGCTGTGCTCTTTGGATTAGCTGGAAGACCTCATCACATAGGTTACACTGGCTCCAGTAAATTGGTTTTATATGATGCACATATTCAGAATATTAATTTTATTGGCATAATAACATTAATAAAAAAAAAAATTCTAGCCAGCACCTAGAACATTAAAATCTACTTTGTGCATTGTAATATACCATCCATGCCACACTGTTATTAAAACCTTTAAAGTATTTCCTTGAAATGAATGAGTTGTACATTTGGTATTTTCATTACCTTGTATAAAATGTAACATTTTAGAAGGACAATTAAACACTGAAAATGAGAATTCTTTGTAGAGAACCATTGTGGAAGACATTTTACAAGTAAAGAAAACATGAAAAACTCATTAAAAATACATTTTATACTATTTACTATTTTTAACAAAACATATAAAAAAATATGTATAGAATGGGTCTATATATCTATTCACCTGTCAAAAAAGTGAAACTACCTGTGGAATGTACTCATTAGAATACGGTAAAACCAGAAGAACATAAAAAACCCTTCGAAGTTATATATTTTTGATGTATTTAAGTGTAATTTATAGCTCTCTCTGGCAATATGAATGAACATCCTATAATTTAGGCAATTTACAGATTACAGGTTCAGATTGACCTTGTAGCCCTATACAATTGCTCATCCACAGAGCTGGATTAGGAGTGGGAGAGAAATGTCATAACTGTATTTAAGGAATTTACCATAACAATGAAAAGCAGGATATGCATGCATAATGTTAGCCATCAGGAGCACTTCTGAAGGAATGTACATTTTGTAGCATTTCTATTCCAGGCTGAGAGATCTACAGGAGCAGCACAAGCCATTTACTCACCCACATATGTGACACTTGTATTCTCTCATCCCAAGGTGTCTCTTCACATGGTTTCTGGCATCTCCAAGTTGAGCTGCTGCAAAGTTGCATATTTTGCATTTAAACGGTTTTGAACCTAGGGAGAAAAACACAAAAATATCAACGTAGATCCAAGTAAAATCTTTGATTGTACCACATAACAACATGATCTACTCAGAAACAAATCTGACCTTTATTTTACTTTACACCAAACAATTGAGAGAAAAAACTTTATTGTTTAACCAGAATTTTTTGTGTATCATCGCAGATCAAAATATAAAATCACTGCCACCATGATAAGGTTTCAGCTTTCTTTTTACAGGAGCAGTGAGAAGCAGTTTAGAGCGGACTTGCTGAACTTTTCAGGTTTGGCAACAATCTCCGAACCCAGGGACTCCTGGAAAACATGGATACAGCCATGGGCTAGGTTCACACAATGTATGTGTTGTAAAAATCATGACCGTTGTTCTAATTTGCAACAATGGCCGCGATTTATACAACACACGTATGTGAATCAATGAAATCCCGACCGGAGCCTATACACATAGTATACACTCTGGCCAGGATCCATAGCGGTGCTGCAAGAGACTGAAATGTCAATTCAATGAATAGCGGCAGGGTCGCTTCTGCCATGAGGCAGAATGAGCTTTCTGCCTCAAGTGGCAGATTCTTTGCTCCACTAGGGGGCGGCACAATCCCTTATTTTCACTCCGCAAGTGGCAAGATCTCTGGTTATCTTTCCACTTGCATCCGGTCTGCCGACACAGCACCAGGCACCCCTGCCTCTCCAGACCCCTCTGCCTCCTCCTCAGGCCCCCTCTCCCCAGATCAGTGAGGGACAGCCCAGTCACTGGGGGCGGCTGTCTGCCCTGACTGGATAGTAAAGGAAGAATTGGTCTTCTATGCTGTCTGTCTGTGTCGGAGCATAAAGGAAGGGGGAGGGAGGCCCAGCACCACAGCAGGTATGACTGGAAGCGCTGTGTGCCCTGTCCCCTCCCATACAGCCTCATCTCCTGACCCCCTGCACTGTGCATGGGATGTGACATTTGCTAGAGAGGAGACAGACACAGGAGGTTAGTGTGTGTGTGTGTGTATATTATATATATATATATATATATATATATATATATATATATATATATATATATTTATATATTGTAAGGGATTAGGTAGCGGGAATGTCGTCTCCTGGGTAGACGGGCACACTTTATCAGGCACAAACATCAAACAACGAGAGTTTCATGCCACTGACCTCAGCCAGTTTTATTGGCAGTTTGTGGTACATAAATAAAATAAAGCAAACAAAAATCCTATGCCTGTCCGGCACTAAATGAACAACAGGTTACCTCTCTAACCAGGTGCCGGCCTAATACCGGGCACCCAACATAACAGTATTGTACATACCACTGGTAAAGCTCCCACAGGCTCAAAGCAGATGACCTGTTCCCAGGCTGAGAGCAAGGTGTGTCTGCAGCCCCGGCCTGTTATAAGGCTTGCACACCTGAGTACTGACTGATTTATCAGACAGCCCAAGACTCGGACTGTCTGGATGGAGTGGGGCCCACCCTCACTTCCCACTCCAGCAACACAGGCCCTGATAACTGGATTTTTTCAACCCAAATCTGAATTTCAAAGACTACAGATCTCTGGTCACTGTTTCCTGGTTGCTATTATACACTGGACATGATGAATCTTGGGCAAATATACACCCCGTCTACAACTTCTCCAGACACTCTGTCACAATATACATATTATATATATACACATATATACACACACTACCGTTCAAAAGTTTGGAGTCACATTGAAATGTCCTTATTTTTGAAGGAAAAGCACTGTACTTTTCAATTAAGAGAACTTTAAACTAGTCCTAACTTTAAACAAATACACTCTATACATTGCTATTGTGGTAAATGACTATTCTAGCAGCAAATGTCTGGTTTTTGGTGCAATATCTACATAGGTGTATAGAGGCCCATTTCCAGCAACTATCACTCCAGTGTTCTAATGGTACAATGTGTTTGCTCATTGGTTCAGAAGGCTAATTGATGATTAGAAAACCATTGTGCAATCATGTTCACACATCTGAAAACAGTCTAGCTCGTTACAGAAGCTACAAAACTGACCTTCCTTTGAGCAGATTGTGTTTCTGGAGCATCACATTTGGGGGGTCAATTAAACGCTCAAAATGGCAAGAAAAAGAGAACATTCCTCTGAAACTCGACAGTCTATTCTTGTTCTTAGAAATGAAGGCTATTCCATGCGAGAAACTGCTAAGAAATTGAAGATTTCCTACAATGGTGTGTACTACTCCCTTCAGAGGACAGCACAGACAGGCTCTAACCAGAGTACAAAAAGAAGTGGGAGGCCGCGTTGCACAACTAAGCAAGAAGATAAGAACATTAGAGTATCTAGTTTGAGAAACAGACGCCTCACAGGTCCCCAACTGGCATCTTCATTAAATAGTACCCGCAAAACACCAGTGTCAACATCTACAGTGAAGAGGCGGCTGCAGGATTTTGGCCTTTAGGGCAGAGTGGCAAAGAAAAAGCCATATCTGAGACTGGCCAATAAAAGAAAAAGATTAAGATGGGCAAAAGAACACAGACATTGGACAGAGGAAGACTGGAAAAAAGTGTTGTGGACGGATGAATCCAAGTTTGAGGTGTTTGGATCACAAAGAAGAACGTTTGTGAGACGCAGAACAAATGAAAAGATGCTGGAAGAATGACTGACGCCATCTGTTAAGCATGGTGGAGGTAATGTGATGGTCTGGGGTTGCTTTGGTGCTGGTAAGGTGGGAGATTGGTGCAGGGTAAAAGGGATTCTGAATAAGGAAGGCTATCACTCAATTTTGCAACGCCATGCCATACCCAGTGGACAGCGCTTGATTGGAGCCAATTTCATCCTACAACAGGACAATGACCCTAAACACACCTGCAAATTGTGCAAGAACTATTTACAGCAGAAGCAGGCAGCTGGTATTCTATCATAGGTAATGAAGTAGCCAGCACAGTCACCAGATCTCAACCCCATTGAGCTGTTGTGGGAGCAGCTTGACCGTATGGTACGCCAGAAGTGCCCATCCAACCAATCTAAGTTGTGGAAGCTGCTTCTAGAAGTGTGGGGTGCAATTTCTCCAGCTTACCTCAACAGATTAATAGCTAGAATGCCAAAAGGTGTGCAAGGATGTAATTGCTGCAAAAGGTGGATTCTTAGACGAAAGCAAAGTTTGATTTAAAAACAATGTTATTTCAAATACAAATCATTATTTCTAACCTTGTCAATGTCTTGACTCTATTTTCTATTCATTTCACAACGTATGGTGGGGAATAAGTGTGACTTTTCATGGAAAACACAAAATTGTCTGGGTGACCCCAAACTTTTGAACGCTAGTGTGTATATATAAAAATCACTATATCAGGACCAAATATTACCTCCATACCGTTATTGAAGAAAACTAACTATATATAGGCCAATACAGTGGTGCCTTGGATTATGAGCATAATCCGTTCCAGGACCGTGCTTGTAATCCAAATCCACTCTTAAACCAAAGCAAATTTTCCCATAAGAAATCATAGAAAAGCAGACAATTGATTCCACACCCCAAAAATAATGATTTATTAATCTGAATAACATGTAAAACAAATGAAACAAACATTCAGAAACAGCGGAATATGTCATATTATAAGTTACTATACAGTAATGGAGAAGATGGGAAACACAAGGGCGGACAGAGACTGCAGGGAGCATGAAGGAATGAGCAGGGTATATGTGGGCGCATACACGCAGCACTCTCTGTCCGGGGAGAGAGGGGTTACAGCTATGAAGAGATTACCTTCACAGTCCTGTCCCCTGATGCAAGCCCCAGCCTGAAGTGGCTCTGCTTTGGTTTGGAAGGTGAGGGAGACTTCCTGGGTCAGAGTACATGGCTGTAGATCCAGCTATGCAGGCCATGCCCCTCCCCCACCCCCCCTCCCACCCAGTACAGGGAGCTCTTAAACCAAAGCAATGCTCTTAAACCAAGTCAAAAGTTTGAAAAACTGGGCTCTTAAACCAAAACGTTCTTCAACCAAGTTACTCTTAAACCAAGGTACCACTGTGTGTGTGTGTATATATATATATATATATATATATATATATATATATATATATATAAAAATCTGCCCTGTATGTACAGCGCAAGTGCCCTGTGTAAGTGTGGAGTGATCAGCAGCTGAGCCCGGTCTATACCCAGGGTTGCCCGCTGCTGCTATCTGTCATCAGTGACTGGCATTCTGTTGTGTTTTTTATATTAGCGCCTCCACAGTGAGCCTGTACACATATTCACCTTGCTGGGGAAGAAATAGAAAATGCCTAGATTCCATAGTTATAGCCGCACACTGTAATAATACGATAAGAATTAGTATACACTACTTACATTATTAGTGCAGGGTACTGAAAAAAAATGAATCCACTGAATAAAAAATGAAAATCACTACTTTTCCCTATTTTTCAAATAAAAATTTCCATTTCAATTCTCGCCTCAGGCAGCAGAAAACATAGAATCGGCCCTGAATAGCATCCGCACGCTGCATTGTGAGCAACAGGGAATTCGGTGTGAAAATAGCTATAAGCTGTATTCATGTCTTCTCGGCAGCCCTAGGGCGGCATCCAACTTCTCCACCAGGAGTAAAATGCTGAGTGTTCTGGTTGGGAGAATGTTGCTAAACCTAAACAGTTTGGCAAGAACACTAGTCATAAGTAGTGATATGGTCACTGTAATTACAAAAGAGAAAAAGCCTATGTAATTTTTAACATATCTGTAAACCACTTAGGGGCATATGTGTCATTCATTTTGTGCCATTATTTTGGCAAAAAAGGTGCTTTTGTGCATGGCATTTTTTCCCATTTGTCATGCCATTTGCACTATTTTTGAGCAGTTTACTCCAGCTGCGCCTTTTTTCCAGTTCTTTGCGCCGTGGTTGGGGTGTGCATTATAATAACCACTTTTTTTAGCTAGATTTATCATGTGTGATTCTTTACTTTGCGCAAAAAAATATTGCACAGCAGTACTTTAGTCAGACCCTGGCATAGTTTGTTAGCTTTTTCCTTTAGCCCAAAAAAAGAACACAAAAAAATTGCACAACAACATTTATCAAGGCCCATGCTCTTATTTATAATTTTTGCACAAGAGTTTTTTTGCACAGCATGTGAAAAGTGCGCAAGTGGGAGAAAATTTGCTAATGACACATATTCCCGTTAATTTATCAAAAGTCTCCTGATCAATATATGTCCCACTTCTTTGCAATCTGCTGTCCACTGCCTGCTGTCAGGGGTTTTCTGTCTCTAGTAACTGAGTGGCCCAGGACAAAACACAGGAAGTGGGGTTTGACATCTTCTATCTGCAGGAGAGTGGGAGAGCAGGTTCTTAAAACCAAGGCTTCCCTCTCAGATGTCTCACCACCTTTGGGTAGCTGTCCCTTGGGTTTATAGCAGTATGTATGTCCACGGTGCTGTAGCAGCATGCAGTCTAAACTGTATAAAGCCCTGGGTGGAGATATCTAACATCTCGCTATGCCTATGTACCTAGACTCTCTTCCACCCTTTTCCCTCCTTCACGACCCATAGACTTGCCTAGTTTGTAACTTGATCCCTGAGCTAGCCACATGACAATACTGTTTTTTTCTTTTTTTTTTTGCAGTGGCTGCGGTGGGACAGTGCATATATTGACTGAGTGGGACACTATGGAGCCAGGAGCCACAGAAAATCTCTAAGTGCTCTAAGGCTGTTCTTACTAAGTACAGTTTTGTTGCAGTTTTTGCAGCAATTTTCACCCGATGTGGATCAAAATGAATTAGTAGTACAGTATAAAGAACAGATGCTACTTCTGCTCTTAATCCACTTCTGGTCTGCAATGAATTAGAAAAGTAAAAAGGAATATAAATACCATTTGTTTTTGTATGGTACCTAATTCATTATGATCCACATTTGGTTTTGGCTTCAAAACTGCAGCAGAAAAGCGCTGTGTGACTGTGTAAGAGCAGCTTTGGGTGACTAGTGTTTTGTCAATAATTGTAGCATGTATTGAATAAACTGTTAGCTGTACTGTGTAACTAAAAACTTCATGCATTTTTAATGTGGTTTTTTTGTGGTTTTAAAACTGCTGTGAAACTCTGCATTGCATGGAAGCATGGAAGCACCTGTATGCCGACTAGGTGAAAACAGTGCTCTATGAGAGGCCAATTTATATGTTATTTTTATCTATTAATGCTGTACACTTTTTTGATTCATGTAAAACACATGACCACTAATCAGAAGAATAACCAATGCAGTACAATGTTGTTAGATCAATTCTTTCTGCTTTAGGGTATGTTCACACTGAGGAATAGGCAAGGAATTTAAAAGGAAAGTTTTCTGCTTAAAAATTCCACTTCTTCATCAGCTCTGGCGGAATAGGTGCAAAATTCGAGTGAAATTGGAGCAGAATATGAGTGGAAAGCGGAAATTCAACGCCCCAATGACTTCTAGGTGGTTTCTCAAGCAGAATCCGCCCAAAACATTGACAAGTCAATTCTTTATTTTGAACATCCTGTGTGAATATCAGTGTCAACAACAGAGCAGAATCCCATTGAACACAATGGGTTATTTCTCTGTACATATTTTACGGGAGGAATTTCAAGCAGAATACATGTAAAATTAAGTGCGGATTACAGTTTTAATTCCTTGCCTAGTCCTCAGCAGGAACATACCCTTACATGAAGGAATTGGGGTACTTTTATCTATCCTACAGAATCTCTAACCAAGGACAGTAATACTGAACGTATCAAGATACTGCATTATTTAGTCAGAAATCTCTTTCAAAAGCTACTTTTGAAGTGTAGTTATGAATTTGTAGAAATGGCTTTGTTAGGAAACAATAAGTCAATGCAGGCTTTAAGGGGTTTTCTGGGCAAAATGGACTGATGATTAGTCACTGATGGACAGGGTGTCATCACCCAGCACCCACTACACAGTGTAATGAGCGGACAAGCACGAAGAGGTGGAAGCCCCTGTATCACTGGGGAGTGCTGACGTCCCTTCGCTGAGGAGCAAAGTCTAAGGAATCCCCGGTCCTCACCAGTGCTTGCCGCAAGGCCAGTTGTACTTCGCTGCATGAGACTCCCAGGTCACTACTCTCAGAGAAGGACCTCGATGACCAGTGAATGAAGAACTGCAGGAATGCAGGAGTCCGGTAATACATGCTCTTCCTCTGGTAGAAGTGCACACAGTGAACAGATTTTGTCTCCATTCATTAACTGTGGCAATATACAACTGTAGCCTAGCTACTATTGAAAGCAGTGCAGGCACCAAAGAGCTGATGAGTGCGGGTGCTTGCACCCTGCTGGCCAATGACTGATGAGCTATCCTTTGCTATACTTGACAAAGGGGTGTGACCCCTGAAACATTGCTTGCTCAGCACGGTAGCATCATACTATTGGTTTGCACATTGCTGAGAACACAAGGAAAGCAGTCTAAACGCTACCTGCCCCCAACTGAGTGAGGGCTGAATAAGGACAACTTCCATAGACTCACTGGCCACTTACTTTACTGGTTGATGTTTATGCCTATGATCATTCATGTATTTATTTATTGTATTTGGCTATGTTCATTTGCCATAGATCTGCTAAGCTGTATATCAGTTGTATACCAAGTGTAGAGCTACCATGGCTGGACACACATTAAATGGGTGTTTTTTCACTATATGGCCAGGCATGGGCTGTTTTAACATAATAAAGTAAACTTACCTCCCTGGCTACAGCGCTGTTGCAATCCTGCTGCTCCGCCCGCTGTTTGGCTGCTTCTGGGTTCTGGGGCTGTGACTTTGCAGCTAAATCATTTAGTAGTAACTAGCGTTTAACAGCTTCCACGAGCTTACAAACAGTCCAACCACTATGTGGTAATCAGTATCAGCGGTGTGTCTAATTCGCATCGGTATGCAGTAACTTTCTATAAACAATACTGATTTCAGCAAACACCTTCTTATGTGAGTTTCTGTAAATGAATCATACACTCACGTTTAGTCGTCTTCATAGACGTCTTCAAAGTAGTCTTCTTTGTGATTTTCTTTTACATAAAGTGAAAGCAGCAGGGGAAGAAGCGCCAGCTATTCCAGTGTCTGAACACACAGCTATGGTCTACACAAGACTTTATGTGAAAGAAAATCACAAAGAAAATAAAAAGTCTAAAAAGACGACTAAACGTGAGTGTATGATTCATTTACAGAGACTCACATAAGAAGGTGTTTGCTGAAATCAGTATTGTTTATAGAAAGCTGTGGCTGCAGCAGAGTCCCACCTCAGTCCGCCTCAGCCCCAACACCTGGAAGCAGTTGGACAGGAAATGGAGCAGAGGTATTGCAGGTTGGTTCAGGTTGTTTATTGAACGTCACTATCCTGTGGATAGTTCATCAGTCCCCTTTCCCTGGAAAACCCCTTTAACCCTTTGAGGATCAAGCACAAAATGACCCAGTGGACCGCGCCAATTTTAATTTTTGAGCTTTCGTTTTTTCCTCCAACCCTTCTAAGAGTTCTAGCACTTTAATTTTTCTATCTACAGGGCCACGTGACTGCTTGTTTTTTTTTCAGGAATAGGTGTACTTTGTAATGGCGTCTTTCATTCTACCATAACATGTATGACAGAACTCTTAAAACATTATTTATAAAAATATAAACTGGTGAAATTGGAAAAAAGAATGCAATATGGTAACTTTTGGGGGGTTCCTGTGCAATGCACTATACGGTAAAAGCAATGCAGGTTTACACAGATTTTCAATTTTTTATGAAATCCTTTTTTTTTTTGCAATTAATTATTACTAGAGATGAGCGAACCTCGAGCATGCTCGAGTCGATCCGAACCTGAACTTTTGGCATTTGATTAGCGGTGGCTGCTGAAGTTGGATAAAGCCCTAAGGCTATGTGGAAATCATGGATATAGTCATTGGCTGTATCCATGTTTTCCAGACAACCTTAGAGCTCTATCCAAGTTCAGCAGCCCCAGCTAATCAAATGCCGATCGTTCGGATGGACTCGAACCCAAACCCGGTTCGCTCATCTCTAATTATTAATAAAGTGGTCCAATTGTGACTCTTATAACAGTTTTAGTTTTTCACCTACGGGGCTACGTCATTTGTTGCGCCATGATCTCTACCTTTCATTAATACCCTATTTATGTAGCTCGGACGTTTGGATCATCTTTTTAATTTTTTATACATATAATGTAAAAAAAAACAAAAAAAAAAAAACGGTAATCCTGGCACTCCGGAGCGTGCGTCATAACACAGGATGTACCAGGGTCATCTGGGGACAGGCATTCAAGAAGTACAGGTACGTCCAGGGTCTTCTAGGGGTTAAGCCATGATCACAAGGATTTTTATACAAAGCCAATTATTATTACATGAAAACATATAGCAGCTTAATTGACCAGGTGTAACAAGGTATTTTTATCTCATAAGGTGATGGTATATTGAGAGGATGATTGGTGGGACCCAGCTTCTAGAAACCCTATGAATACAGAGAATGATGGGGATGCTGTGGTAATTTACAACTGCAGCTCTGATCATAGTGTTTTCTTGCACAAGAATATATTAAGGGAATCTGCAGCATCATTTATAAGTGAAATGGGCATCAGCAGTGAAGGGTTCACAGCCCTGAATCAGAACATGAAGCTCTTTCTATAGTCAGGATTGGTAGGGTTGCCACTTTGGTTGGCCGAACCTCAACGCTCGGCAGCAGATTCCCGCTGTCTGGCCGCTCCGTGGAGCGGGCGGATACAGCGGGAGAAACGCCTGGAAAACTGGGATACAGCCTATGGCTATGGCTGTATCCCAGTTTTCCAGGCGGTCCTACCGCTGGATCCGCCAAAAATTGCTAGGATATGTCATTACTTTATGGAATGAGAATATTCCTTTAAGAAACCCTCCAATTACATCATGTTGTACATACAGCTAGTGAAGATTTTTATGACACACTTAAATTTAACAGGAAGCTATATTTTAGAGACTGGAAAAGAAATTATTTTTAAAAAAGGAAACACCTTGAAAAATATTTTCTGGATAAGTGTGCTATTCTGAAGCGGTGTTCTAACTTTCCAACATTTTATATTGGCATGGTTATTTCAGATTTTTCCTGTCACACAGCGAGGGTGATTCATCACTCTGCTATTGTAATGACATGCAATGTGTGAATATACTGAGGATAAAATATTATACCTTTACGACTGTTTTATAGCCCAGAATTTATGATTATTCTGGAAACTAGAAGTATTGACATTTTGGCTATTATTTATTTCAAGCACAAACTTTATTATTGGATGCTGAGCATTGGGCAGATATATGAAACAAGATAGGAATGGTGTGATTAACTGGTTATTTTACAACAGAGTGGGGGTAAAAAGGGCAATGGATCAACAACACGTAAGTCGGATTGGTCAAAGTTCCTGTGATATAAAAAATGAAGTGAGATTAGCCTATTGTTACACTGCAATTTGAAGAAAAGACAAAACTAAAATTCTACAAATGAAATGTTCACATATTCGGGATAGCAAGTCACCCCAGCACTATATATCAAGCTGTTAAAGATCACATCTCTATAGTTACTTATGTTTCATATCATGGTTAGCTTATGCTTAGTCAAGTGCTCCAATCACTTCATGGAAACCACCTATGAAATATAGAAACTCTAATAAGTATACATCAAGGGCTATGATAAGACAGAATTTACCCTCTATGAAAGCTGATCCACAGTGCACTGTGCTGTGCCCTTGGAAATAAGACTATCCTCCAAGAATGGTTTGTGGAAATAAAGTTCTCAGTAAAATTTGAGAGTCTTAAATTTCAATGTAATTCCCAAAAGCTGACGAAAAATGAAGCATTTAATTTTAATCTTCGAAAAGAAATAAAAAAGTCAACAGTACTAAACGCGGGCAGACAAGGTTGAATATTTCACAGTTCAATGACAATGAGGGGAGATCTCTTAATACTTCCATTTCTAGCAGCAGAAGTAGATGTAAAATATATTTAGCACCTGAATGGTTATATCTAGTCAGCTTTATATGTTTAAATGTCAAAAGCAGGTTGAGACTGCAGCTAGCAGCAATCACATCTCATCAATCATACGCGGCAACTCCAGTTTATTTAAATGATGCAGATAAAACTAAATTAATCATTAATTTGGTGACATTCTAAATTGTCATTGCACTGTGTAAAAGGGCTAATGCAAATCGTATAAAAATAGAAAAGGAATATCTTCCTAGACAAGGAGACTTTTTACAGATATTAAACCAACATATAGTATTCCCCATACTAAGAGAGCAATGGAAAGGATGTAAATGTTCTGCACATCTACTGGCAAAGCCAATGTCAGCAATCATTTCATAACAAACTTCATTAGGCCTTAGGTGGTTAAAGGGGTAGTGCGGCACTATCTTTTTTTTTTTAATCTAGCACCACATGACAAAGTTATATAACTTTGTCTTGTGGTGCTATCACCTTTTTTGCCTGTATCTGGCTGTTATGTATTATTTGTGTCAGGGCGTCATTCTGAAGATGATCTGGGTGCTGGATGACCGTTCAGACGATCTTCTGTATAAGCCAGCCCCCAGACCTGCCCTGTCAGTGATGTTGCTTGCTCAGCTTCTATTGTCATAGTAAGCTTGAAATCAAGTGACCGCCAGCATTTAATGCATCTAACTACAGCACGCAATTTGCATGAGGGGCGGGTATGGAGAAGGGCAGTGTATGTTAGTACAGGAGGGGTAAATGTTGTGGGTGTGTGGAGAGGGTAGGACATAGGTCCAGCTCGCAAGACAGGAAGTACAGGAGTTTTAAAAAGTGGAACAGGCGCTGTCCAGACATCAGGGCCGGGCTTCTGATGGTGCCGCAGAGGGATTGTTAGGACACAACAGCAACGTTATAACTGGTTTTATTTTTTTATGAAACAAAAAATTCCATCCACGGCTTCAATAAAATTATGGTAGCTTTATTGGGTCATCACAAAAAAGAAAAACAAAAAAAAAATATTAACCCCTTAACGACATCGGGCGTAAACTTACGCCCTCGCGCCCTGGTACTTGGCGCATCAGGGCGTAAATTTACGCCCGATGTTTCCCCGATCGCTGCGTGTTCGCACACAGCAATCGGGGAAGATGGCCTGCTATAAATCATAGCAGGCCATCTTAGCTTCTTGGCACGGGGGGTGGTTAACACCCCCCGTGCTTACGATCGCCGCTATAGGCTGATCAATTCAGATCAGCCAATAGCGGCGATCGGAACCTTTCCGGGTCATCGGTGACCCGATGACCCAGAAAAAAATGGCCCTGTAAAAAGTAATGGTGGTCACCGTGCCACCGGCCCGATCGCCGTGAACGGCTGTCCGGTACCGGCCGGCCGTTCACGGCAATCGGGCCGGTGGCACGGCGATCAGAGTCCCACAAAATAGTAAATACCTGCCCTGGACCCCTCAGCTAGGTAGCCGAGGGGTCCAGAGCAGGTATTTGTACATTACTCACCTGTCCCGGGCTCCTGATCGGCGTCTTCCGGGTTCGCTGCGTCCTCGTGTTCGTTCGGGTCTTCGGTTTCCTCCGTGACGTCACGTTCGGCTTCTCTCGGCTATTTTCGGCTTTTTCCGTATTTTGCGCTCTGCTGCCCTCTAGCGGCTGATATGTGTAATACACTTATCAGCAGCTACAGGGATGTTCAGAATGTAGAAAAAGTTTTTTTTTTTTCAAAAATTTTCCGCACCCTATCGCCGCTGAGTGTTGATCAGCATCGCACGAAAGTGCGCTGCTAATCAGCAACTCCTCCTTTTTGGCGTGGGGTGTTTTTTTTCTATATTCTACTGCCACGGTCTGCTTATAAGTGCCGCACATAAGTGCGGCATTTATCAGCAACTCCTTTTTTGGCGTAGGTTTATTTTTTTTATACTTACTGTAAAAAAAACACGTAAAAAACACTACATTACACCACACTACATTGAATAAAGTTTGACACTACACCACTACATACTCCATATACCAATCCCCGTATAAAGATGGCCCCCAGGGTGTTTTCGGTGTCAGAGGGATACGTTATTGCCTCCGACACCGAAACAGCCAGTGAGGATGAATGGGGGGGATCCTTCTTTCCTCCATTCATCCTCATCATCCAGTGACGTGTCTGGGGGTAGCGTAGCGTACGCTGCCCCCCAGACACGTCTTTTCCGCCAGTACCGTCCCAATAAGAGATGACGGTATGGAGTGAAATTCTCCAAACTCTGTGAGTGTACCGATTTAGGGTACGTGCACACTGCGGAATGGCGAAGGATAACCCTTTGTGCATTCCGCAGCTGGCACCCACCGGCGGACTGATGCGGGTGTGCGTCTCCGCCCGTGTCATAGACTCCATGTTATGCATGGGCGGATTCCATCGTCCATCCAAAGAATGAACACGTTGGACGGAGAGCGGAATCCGCCCATGCATAGAATGGAGTCTATGACACGTGTGGAGACGTGCGCCTGCATCAGTCCGCCGGCGGGTGCCAACTGCGGAATGCACGAATGGGTTATCTGTCGCGATTCCGCAGTGTGCACGTACCCTTAGAGTGTATGTAGGAAGGGACACCCGAATCCAGCCCCCAGATGCCCCCTGCCCCCCCATCCTCGGAACAAGTGGGAAGATCGTCCGGGAACTGATCTTCCCACTGCTGGATAAAGGTCACCACCTGTACGGGGATAACTTTTATACCAGCACCCCCTCCTCTGGTCTCTCGCTGCCTGAGCTACTGTAGCTTGCGGCACGATCCGAACATATCAGAAGCAGCAATAGAACCCTAATATTTAGCAGCCATGGAGCGGACCCAGCGCTTCTGGATATGAAGGACCCCGTATCGCACCAGGACAACATTTTCCAGTTGACGTCCCCCACACTGGAAAACAGGAGACCCCAGAAAAAGTGCAGAGTGTGGCGTAACAGGGGAATCAGGAAGGACACCATTTTCCAGTGTGCCACCTGTCCTGATCCCCCCGGCCTCTGCATACTGGATTGCTCCAAGGCGCACCACACGTCATTGGGGTTCTACATTATCTAAATTCTGTCCCTTATTCCTATTTCAGGGGTCACGTTGATCCAGGGATTATTCTGATTTCCATTATGGAGTTGGGAAGGATTTTTTCCCCTGTGATGAGGCTACTGTCGTCTGCCTCACGAGGGTTTTTTGCCTTCCTCTGGATCAACACAGGTTGAGTTTGATGGACACCTGTAATTTTCAACCTTATAAACTAATAATTGGCCTAAAACCCCCAAATAAAATAGAATTGTCCCTTTTCCCTAGCTAAGTAGGTATGGCCGCCATTCCCATTAGAGGAGGCCATGATGCAATTACAAAGCCTCTGTGCAGCCAGGACAGTAGAAACCCCCCACAAGTGACCCCATTCTGGAAACTACACCAGATAAGGAATCTAACAAGGGGGGCAGCGGGGATATGGCCCCCTGGTGACGGCCACATTTGGGACGTGAAAATGAAAAAAATTGTATTTTTTATTTTCTCGGCACATGTTCTACGTAAGTGCCCATCACCAGTGGGGTCCATATGCTCACTGCACCCCTTGTTAGATTCCTTATGGGGTGTAGTTTCCAGAATGGGGTCACTTGTCGGGGGTTTCTACTGTCCTGGCAGCACAGGAGCTTTGAAATTGCGACATGGCCTCCATCCTCCATTCCAGCCTCTAAATGGCGCTCTGTCCCTTTGGTGACTTGCCCTGTGCCCATATGGCACATTATGCCCACATGTGGGGTATTTTCGTACTCAGGGGAAACTACCCTACACGTTTTGTGTTCATTTTCTTTTTTAACCCCTTGTGGAAATGGAAAAAAATCAAGGCTAGACCAACATTTAGTGTAATTTTTGTAAAATTTTTACTCTAAATCATTAATCTTGTCATGATTTTTTCATTTTCACAAGGGGTTAAAAGATAAAAAACAACATTTAATGTGTAGCGCAATTTCCCCTGAGTACGGAAATACCCCACATGTGTACATAAAGCGCCATTCGGGTGCAGGGTAAGCCTCCGAAGGGACGGAGCGCCATTTGGTTTTTGAAGGCTGGATTTGGATGGAATGGATTTCGAGGGGCCATGTTGCATTCAAAAGGCCTCTGTGTTGCCAAGACAGTTGAAACCCCCCACAAGTGACCCCATTATGGAAACTGCACCCCTCAGGGAATGTAACAAGGGGTGTAGTGAGCATATGGACCCCACTGGTGACGGGCACAAATGTGGAACAATGTGGCGTGAAAATGAAATATTAAATTTTTTACACTATAATGTTGGTTTAGCCTTGAATTTATCATTTTCACAAGGGGTTAAAAGAGGAAAAAAAAACAAAATGTGTAGAGCAATTTCCCCCGAGTCCGTAAATACCCCACATGTGGACATAAAGCGCCATGTGGGCGCAGGGCAAGCCTCCCAAGGGAAGGAGCGCCATTTGGATTTTGGAGGTTGGATTTGGCTAGAATGGATGATGAACGCCATGTCGCATTTACAGAGCCCTCGTGCTGCCAAAACACTGGAAACCCCCCACAAGTGACCCCATTCTGGAAACTGCAGCCCTCAGGGAATCTAACAAGTGTGCAGTGAGGATATTGACCCCTTGATGACGGGCACATTTGTGCCATGAAAGTGAAAAAATGAAATTTTTTACTTTTACGTCACATTGTTCCACATTTGTGCCCGTCACCAGTGGGGTCCATATGCTCACTGCCCCCCTTGTTAGATTCCTTGAGGGGTGTAGTTTCCAGAATGGGGTCACTTGTGGGGGGTTTCCAGTGTCTTGGCAGCACGAGGGCTCTGTAAATGCGACATGGCCCTCGAAATCCTTTTCAGTGAAATTCAGCTTCCAAAAGCCAATTGGCGCTCCTTCCCTTTGGAGGCTCGTCCTGCGCCCGCTTGGCACTTTATCGCCACATGTGGGGTATTTCCGTACTCGGGAGAAACTGCGCTACACATTTTGTGTCTTTTTTTGCCTCTTATCCCTTTAAGAAAATGAAAAATTGAAGGCTAGCACAACGTTTTAGTGTAAAAAATAAATTTTTCTTTTTTCACGCCATATTGTTCGGAAAATCTGTGAAGCACCTGTGGGGTCCAGATGCTCACCGCACCCCTTGTTACATTCCTTGAGGGGTGTAGTTTTCTAAATGGTGTCCCTTTAGGGGTGTTTTTTAGGTTTTGGCACCCCAGAGCCTCTGCCAACCTGAAGTGGTACAGTCAAAAATGACCAAATATAACGGTGGTGTTGAAATTCACTAGGCGCTCCTTTATATCTGAGGCTTGTGGTTGCGTCAAATAGCGCAATAGGGCCACATATGGGGTATTTCTATAAACTGCAGAAACGGGACAATAATTATTGGGGTGCATTTCTCTGGTAATAGGTTTATAATTATGAAAAATATTGGATTACAATATTTCTAACATACAGGCCCCTCAAATACACTTTAGGGCCTGGTTCACACACTGTATACTTCAGGCAGTATTTGGTCCTCAAGTCAGGTCCTCATAGCAACCAAAACCAGGAGTGGATTGAAAACACAGAAAGGATCTGTTCACACAATGTTGAAATTGAGTGGATGGCCGTCATATAACGGTAAATAACTGCCATTATTTCAATATAACAGCCGTTGTTTTAAAATAACAGCAAAAATTTGCCATTAAATGACGGCCATCCACTCAATTACAACATTATGTGAACATAGCCTTTCTGTGTTTTCAATCCACTCCTGGTTTTGGTTGCTATACAGCCTCACAAATACAGCCTCAAATATACATAGTGTGAACCCAGCCCCAGGCTGCGTTCACACTACGTATATTTCAGTCAGTATATGTATATTTCAGGCAGTATATTTCAGTCAGTATTGCAACCAAAACCAGGAGTGGATTAAAAACACAGACAGGCTATGTTCACACAATGTTGAAATTGAGTGGATGGCCGCCATTTAATGGCAAATATTTGCTGTTATTTTAAAACAACGGCTGTTGTATTGAAATAATGGCAGTTATTTACTGTTATATGGCGGCCATCCACTCAATTTCAACATTGTGTGAACAGATCCTTTCTGTGTTTTTAATTCACTCCTGGTTTTGGTTGCAATACAGACTGAAATATACTGACTGAAATATACGTAGTGTGAACGCAGCCCCAACCTGAACAGGTCCCTAAAAATATCTGATTTTGAAATTTTACTGAAAATTTGGAAATTTGCTGCTAATGTTTTAAGCTTCCTATCGTCTAAAAAAAATGAAAGATAGTTTAATAAATGCCGCCAACATAAAGTAGACATGTTGCTAATGCTATTTAATATATAATTTATGTGGTACAACCACTTTCTGTAAACGCAAAAAAGTTTCAAAGTTGGAAAAATGCATTTTTTCACATTATTTGGGTTTTTTTCATAAAGATTTGTTATGAGTATCGACTCCAATTTACCAGAAATGTAAAGTACAATATGTCACGAGAAAACAATCTCAGAATCAGGCGGATAGGTAAAAGCATCCCGAAGTTATTAATGAATAAAGTGACACTGGTCATATTCATAAAATTTGTCTGTCATTAAGGCCATTTCAGGCTCTGTCCTTAAGGGGTTAAGAAAAGATAAAAACACACCGACGCGTTGCAGGGTTAGAACCCCTTAATCATGGCTCTAACCCTGCAACGCGTTGGCGTGTTTTTATCTTTTATTATTATTATTATTTTTTTTTTGTTGTTTGTTTTCTTTTTTGTGATGACCCAATAAAGCTACCATAATTTTATTGAAGCCGTGGATGTTTCATGGACTTTCCAGGTTGCGGCCCGCAATACAGCCAGAACGTGCTTCACTTCCAGGAGGTCCACACACACCTGCGCTGATTGTGGCTATCAAGGGTGAGCTGACATATTCTCCTTTTATTTTTTTTATGTAATGCCAATCTACTCCTTTAAAGGAACCTTGGTGTACCATTACATTAAGGTGACTGAGCAGCTGTTATGACTGTGCCCACAAAGTCAAGACCAGGAAGACAGCTGTAATAGACAGGTTCACCCCAACAACTACGGGGGGCTAGAGAAACACTTTATACAGCAACTATTGTGCGTATATGGCAGAGAATGTGGCAGGTGCAGGGCAGTATACTTACTAGACTCCTTACAGTAAAGAAGTTCATACAGTAAACTGTGCCAATGAGGTTAAAGTCTTGGCTTTCTCCATTCTGAAAAAAACTGTGTGGACACCCCTTTAACTACAGAAACCACGATAAGTAGTAATACCGAATCATATAAAACACAAAAAAAAAAATCTGTTAACTGCAAATTACTTTTCAAAGTGCTGAAAGTGCTGTTAGATTAGCTGTTAGGTCAGGGAGACACATCTAACTTTCATATAATGTGTCTGTGCTTCCAGAGCTTTGAAAAATTCTTTTATTTTCTGGTCCAATGAGTCAAAGAGGCTTTCCCAAGAACCTGAAAAGCTGAGTATAGTAACGCTTCTTATAGTCCCCTCCCATCGATTTCCCAGTTTAATTGACAGCTGTAAACTGAGCCTGTATCAGGGTCAGGGAATAGGAGGGCGGGGAAGAGACATTACAGCCTTTGCAGTTTAGGAGCTTGGAAAGCCACTGACTTTGCACTGGAGAATAAAAGCATTTTCTATGTTCTGGAAGAACAGACGGATACAGGAGAGGTACACCATGTGTCGCCTATACCAAACAGCTATGTAACAGCAGTGTGGTACCTGAATTTCAGGCTGACAGATCCCCTTTAGCCCCTTAAGGACAGAGCCTGAAATGGCCTTAATGACAGAGACAAATTTTATGAATATGACCTGTGTCACTTTAGTCATTAATAACTTCGGGATGCTTTTACCTATCCGGCTGATTCTGAGATTGTTTTCTCGTGACATATTGTACTTTACATTTCTGGTAAATTGGAGTCGATATTTATAACGAATATTTATGGAAAAAAAAACAAATAACGTGAAAAATTGTGAAAAAATGCATTTTTCCAACTTTGAAACTTTTTTGCTTATACAGAAAGTGGTTATACCACATAAATTATATATTAAATAGCATTAGCAACATGTCTACTTTATGTTGGCGGCATTTGTTAAACGATCTTTCATTTTTTTTTTTAGACAATAGAAAGCTTAAAACATAAGCAGCAAATTTCCAAATTTTCAGTAAAATTTCAAAATCAGATATTTTTAGGGACCTGTTCAGGTTTAACCCCTTAAGGTCAAAGCCTATTTTCGTTTTTGCGCTTTTGCTTATTCCATTTTAAGTTTAAAAGTCCATAGCGCTTGCATTTTTTCACCTAGAGACGTATATGAGCGCTTATTTTTTGCGAAACCAATTGTACTTTGCAATGACAGGCATTATTTTTCCATAACATATGCTGCGAAACCGGAAAAAAAAATCATTTGCGCTGTCAAATTGAAAAAAAAACGAATTTGTTTTGATTTCGGGGAGTTTTGCATTGACGCCGTCCGTCCTATGGTAAAACTGACTTGTTATGCATGTTCCTCAAGTCGTTACGATTACTATGATATATAACATGTATAACTTATATTGTATCTGATGGCCTGTAAAAAATTCAAACCATTGTTAACAAATATACGTTCCTTAAAATCGCTCCATTCCCAGGCTTATAGCGCTTTTATCCTTTGGTCTATGGGGCTGTGTGAGGTGTCAGTTTTTGCGCCATGATGTGTTCTTTCTATCGGTACCTTGATTGCGCATATACGACTTTTTGATCGTTTTTATTACATTTTTTCTGGATTTGATGCGACCAAAAATGCGCAATTTTGCACTTTGGAATTTTTTTGCGCTGACGCCGTTTACTGTGCGAGATCAGGAATGTGATTAATTAATAGTTTGGGCGATTACGCGCGCGGCGATACTAAATATGTTTATTTATTTATTAATTTATATTTATAAAATGGGAAAAGGGGGGTGATTTGGACTTTTATTAGGGGAGGGGATTTTTCATTAATAAAAACACTTTTTTACATGGACTAGAAGCCCCCCTGGGGGGCTTGTATATACATAGCACTGATCTCTCATAGAGATCAATGCTGTGTATATACACAGCAAAGATCCATCAGATCGGTCATAGATTACTATGGCCTGCTGCAGGCCATAGCAATCTATTGCCGAGCCGGGATCAGCGTCATTCCGACGCTGAGGCCCGGCACGGGCAGAAGAACGGATCTCCCCCCCGCGATCGCATCGCGGGGGGGAGATCCGACCCACTAGACACCAGGGATAGTGTGCATAAAGCACTTCAATGCAGCTGTCAGGTTTGACAGCTGCATTGAAGTGCTTAATTAGCCGGCGTGGCAACGGGACCCGCGCCGGCTAACAGAGGCACTGCCCGGCTGCACGTGTCAGCCGGGATCAGCGCCGTTCAGAGCGGGGTCCTGGCGGGACCCCGCTCTGAACACCCCCCGCGGCGCCATGACGTATCAGATACGTCATGGGTCGCTAAGGAGTTAAAGTGTATTTGAGGGGAATGTATGTTAGAAAGCCCCACAAAGCATCCCATTTCAGAAACTGCACCCCCCAAACTCTGCAAAAGCACATCCAGAAAGTGTTTGAACCCTTTAGGAGAGTCACAGAAATAAAAGCTAAGTGCGTAAGAAATTAGAAAATTTTAATTTTCTGTGCAGAGATTTTATTGTAATCCAATATTTTTCATATTTATAAACTTATTACTAGAGATATTCACCCCAATATTGATTGCCCCGTTTCTGCAGTTTATAGAAATACCCCATATGTGGCCCCAATGCATTGTTTGACGGAACCACAAGCCTCAGATACAAAGGAGCGCCTACTGAATTTCAATGGCTCCGTTATATTTGGTCATTTTTGACTGTACCACTTCAGGTTGGCAGAGGCTCTGGGGTGCCAAAACCTAAAAAAACACCCCTAAAGGGACACCATTTAGAAAACTAGACCCCTCAAGGAATGTAACAAGGGGTGCGGTGAGCATCTGGACCCCACAGGTGCTTCACAGATTTTCAGAACAATGTGGCGTGAAAAAAGAAAAATTTATTTTTTACACTATAACGTTGTTCTAGCCTTCAATTTTTCATTTTCACAATGGGATAAAAGAAAAAAACAAACACAAAGCGTGTAGCGCAGTTTCTCCCGAGTACAGAAATACCCCACATGTGGACATAAAGTGCCAAGCAGGCGCAGCACGAGCGTCCAAAGGGAAGAAGCGCCAATTGGCCTTTGCAAGCTGGATTTTACTGGAATGGATTTCAAGGGTCATGTCGCATTTACAGAGCCCTCGTGCTGCCAAAACACTGGAAACCCCCCACAAGTGACCCCATTCTGGAAACTACACCCCTCAAGGAATATAACAAGGGGTTCAGTAAGCATATGGACCCCACTGGTGACGGGCACAAATGTGGAACAATGTGACGTGAAAGGGAAAATTTGAATTTTTTCACTTTCACGGCACAAATGTGGCTGTCATCAAGGGGTCCATATCCTCACTGCACCCCTTGTTAGATTCCTTGAGGGGTGTAGTTTCCAGAATGGGGTCACTTATGGGGGGTTTCCAGTGTCTTGGCGGCACGAGGGCTCTGTAAATGCGACATGGCGTTCATCATCTATTCTGGCCACATCCAGCCTCCAAAATCCAAATGGGGCTCCTTCCCTTCGGAGGCTTGCTCTGCGCCCACATGGCGCTTTATGTCCACATGTGGGGTATTTACGGACTCGGGGAAAATTGCTCTACACATTTTATGTGTTTTTTTCTCTTTTAACCTCTTGTGAAAATGAAAAATTTAAGGCTAAACCAACATTATAGTGTAAAAAATGTAATATTTCATTTTCACGCCATATTGTACCACATGTGTGCCCGTCACCAGTGGGGTCCATATGCTCACTACACCCCTTGTTACATTCCCTGAGGGGTGTAGTTTCTATAATGGGGTCACTTGTGGGGGGTTTCAACTGTCTTGGCAACACAGGGGCCTTTTAAATGCAACATGGCCCCTCGAAATCCATTCCAGCCAAATCCAGCCTCCAAAAACCAAATGGCGCTCCTTCCCTTTAGAGGCTTACCCTGCACCCGCATGGCGCTTTATGTCCACATGTCGGGTATTTCCTTACTCAGGGGAAATTGCTCTACACATTTAGTGTTTTTTTTATTTTTTATCTTTTAACCCCTTGTGAAAATGAAAAAATCAAGACAAGATCAATGATTTAGTGTAAAAAATTAAACATTTTTTACACTAAATGTTGGTCTAGCCTTGATTTTTTCCTTTTCCACAAGGGGTTAAAAAAGAAAGTGAACACAAAACGTGTAGGGTAATGTCCCCTGAGTACGAAAATATCCCACATGTGGATATAATGTGCCATATAGGCACAGGGCAAGCCACCAAAGGGACAGAGCGCCATTTAGAGGCTGGAATAGAGGATGGAGACCATGTCGCAATTAAAAAGCTCCTGTGCTGCCAGGGCAGTAGAAACCCCCCACAAGTGACCCCATTCTGGAAACTACACCGCATAAGGAATCTAACAAGGGGTGCAGTGAGCATATGGACCCCACTGGTGACGGGCACATATGTGGAACATGTGCCGAGAAAATAAAAAATACAATTTTTTCATTTTCACGACCCAAATGTGGCCGTCACCAGGGGGCCATATCCCCACTGCTCCCCTCGTTAGAATCCTTATGGGGTGTAGTTTCCAGAATGGGGTCACTTGTGGTTCTACTGTTCTGGCAGCACAGAGGCTTTGTAATTGCATCATGGTATCCTCTAATGGGAATGGCGGCCATATCTATTTAGCTGGGGAAAAGGGACAATTCTAATTTATTTGGGGGTATTAGGCCAATTATTAGTTTATAAGGTTGAAAATGACAGGTGTCCATCAAATTCAACCTGTGTTGATCCAGAGGAAGGCAAAAAAACCCTTGTGAGGCAGACGACAGTAGCTTTATCACAGGGGAAAAATTCCTTCCTGACTCCATAATGGCAAACAGAACAATCCCCAGATCAACGTGACCCCTGAAATAGGAATAAGGGGAAGAATTTAGATAATGTAGAACCCCAGTGACGTGTGGTACGCCTTGAAGCGACCCAGTATGCAGAGCCGGGGTGATCAGGACAGGTGTCACACTGGAAAATGGTGTCCTTCCTGATCCCCCTGTTACGCCACACTCTGCACTTCTTCTGGGGTCTCCTGTTTTCCAGTGTGGGGGACATCACCTGGAAAATGTTGTCCTGGTGCGATACGGGGTCCCTCATATCCAGAAGTGCTGGGTCCGCTCCATGGCTGCTAAATATTAGGGCGCTATTACTGCTTCTAATATGTTCGGATCGTGCCGCAAGCTACAGTAGCTCAGGCAGCGAGGGACCGGAAGGGGGGTTCTGGTATAAAAGTTATCCCCGTATGGGTGGTAACCTCTATCCAGCAGTGGGAAGATCAGTTCCCGAATGATCTCTCCACTAACTCCGAGGATGGGGGCGGGGGAGGGTTCATCTCGGGGTGGATTTGGGTGTCCCTTCCTTCATACACTGTAATGGTACGTGCACACTGCGGAATGGCGAAGGATAACCCTTTGTGCATTCCGCAGCTGGCACCCACCGGCGGACTGATGGAGGCGCGTGTCTCCTCTCGTGTCACACTCTATGCACGGGCGGATTCTGCCCTCTGTCCAAAGAATGAACGTGTTCATTCTTTGGACGGACAACGGAATCTGCCCATGCATAGAATGGAGTCTATGACACGGGGGAGACACGCGTCTCCATCAGTCCGCCGGTGGGTGCCAGCTGCGGAATGCACAAAGGGTTATCCTTCGCCATTCCGCAGTGTGCCCTAAATCTGTAAGTGTACCCTGAGGTACTCTCACAGAGTTTGGAGAATTTCACGCCATACCGTCATCTCTTATTGGGACGGTAATGGCGGAAAAGACGTGTCTAGGGGACAGCGTACGCTACCCCCAGACACGTCACTGAATGATGAGGATGAATGGAGGAAAGAAGGATCCCCCCATTCATCCTCACTGGCTGTTTCGGTGTCGGAGGCAATAATAACGTATGCGTCCGACACCGAAAACACCCTGGGGGCCATCTTTATACCGGGACTAGTACATGGGGTATGTAAATGTGTAGTGGTGTAGTGTAAAACTTTATTTTGTGTAGTGTGGTGTAGTGTAGTGTTTTTTACGTGTTTTTTTGGCAGTAAGAAAAAATATCCCTACGCCAAGAAAGGAGCTGCTGATAAATGCCGCATTTATGTGCGGCACTTCAGCAGGCAGTGGCGGTAGGATATAGGGGGGTAAAAAACGCCCCTACGCCAAAAAGGAGGAGTTGCTGATATGCAGTGCACTTATGTGCGATGCTGATCAGCACTCAGCGTTAGGGGGCAAAAAAAGAAGAAAAAAAAAATTGGAAAAAAAATAAAAATCTTTTTAACCCAAAGCAACTGATCAGTGAATGAAATTCACTGATCAGCCGCTAGGGGGCACTAGAGCGACGCTGCCGGAGATTGCCGAACCCGAGCGATTACGAAGATTTCCGACGCTGGACGACCGAACCCGGAAGTGACCCGAAGAAGACGCGAGGACGGCGCGGACCGCAGATCGACGCTCCGGACGCCCAGATCAGGTGAGTATGGTACACCTGCACCACACACACACCTGTTCTGCACCCCTCAGCTACCTAGCTGAGGGGTGCAGAACCCGGCAAAACTGTGTTTTTACAGTATGATCGCCTATCACGGCGATCGTGGGGGTGGCATCGGCGCCATCTTTCTTGTGGACACTTATGGCGATTGGTGCTATCTCGGACATCGGGCGTAAGTATACGCCCGTTTGCGTTAAAGCCCACCCTGTGGGGGCGTATACTTACGCCCGATGTCGTTAAGGGGTTAAGCTACAACAGATACAACTACTATGTCCACAGGAAATGGCAAAACCATTAACATTGGTAATAGAAGCTCAAAAGTTGATGGTCCCTTTGAGCCTTATGAATTTTGAGCCTTATTAATAAAATATAAGGGATCTTGCCATAACTATGGAGGTGACAATGAATAAATCGGATTTAAACATACCACAGTTCACATGACCAAATAGTCTCCAAAAGTCAATATAGAATTTAGGGCACAGAACACATAGGCGCTTTATTCCACTTCTAATTGCAACCTTTCTTTTTGGAGTATTTTAGTTATACTAAATTAGACCACCTCCTCCCCTTTAGAGCAACCTCTATGGGAGTTTTTATTGGATTGCCTAGTGACTAGCTGCTTTGTGCTGATTGAATGAATCCCTAAGAGAAAGATGTTTCAATAAACTGATGATTTAGGTCACATTTAATTCCAATAGTCAAGATCATAAACAGTTCACTGTAGGGAAGTAGTGAACTGCCTCCAAAATTGGAAAGTTTGTGCCTATTAGCACAGCATGCAGAAATCTCTGAATAGAAGTGCTTTAGTCAACTAGCCCGCTGTGTTCACTGTATTTATTTGTATGACTTAATTTGAATGTAAATGAAAACACTAATGCAGATGCTTATATTCAGCAGGAACATAGTGGTCATTTCCCCATCTACATTCATTAATAATATTAATAAGAATATTTTCCAGCAGACACTTAAAATATCCACTGAGATCTAGAAAGCATATTAATGACAGAAAATTGGGTTTTAGTTACAATATTATGAAACATGATTTTGCTCTATAACATGCTGACTGGACTGCATTAATGGGGAACTACTAGCAGGTTAGAGTAATCTAACCTGCTGATATGTACCTACCGCACAGGAGGCTACAAGGAGGAAGGTATGTCTCTTACGTGTCTCTCAGTACCATTCGTTCTCTCCACGATTCGGTACGACCATTTGGAGCACTGGGGCGCAGTTAAGAGCACTGCCCCGCCTCCATAGCGCTGATCCGCCCATGGTCGGAACGCTCCTTTTAATGATTATCAATGGAGCTGTCCAGCCAGGTGTGGGCTTGATCTTCACTAGGGGGCTGGGCAGTGCTCCTAATGGTCTTACCGGACAGAGGAGTGAACGACTAAGTACATGGGAACTGCGCCGAGGCACCTTCTGTGCAATAGGGATATATCAACAGGTGAGATTTGTCTAATCTGCTGATAGATTCCTAGAACATCTATTCTTCATTTACTGTATGTTATACAGGTGACATCCACCAACTGCAGCCAGTCGTGTCAGGAAACGGTGACGCCGGCAGCAAATTTCTATCAATCATACGGGAAATTAAATAGTGGCAATAAAATACAGGTCATCTTGCAAAAAAACAAGCTTTTATACAGGTATTATGTATGTGTTTATAAAAGGGAGAAAATTTAAAAACAGAAACAACAAAAACTGGCTATATTATTGAGGTTGCTCCAAAGAGCCCGAAGGTGTGCACCATACTTTAGATCGGATGAAGGGGTATTCTCATCTCAACCAACACAATTAACACATGTAAATTTTGGAATTTTGTTAAAAATATTTTTGCAAATACATTCCTTCAGTAAACTTGTCCAATGCTATATAAGCAGTAGCTATAGATATAGTATACATGTTTATATATATTATACAGTATACTGTGTATTGAGACACCATGGGGGGACTTTATCAAGACCGGTGTAACCCTGCCCCATGCCGCATTTACTAAGAGGCACACATCTCTCAGTAAATCCAGCAGATCTGTGGCTGTCGCAAAGCAGGCGTAAAATTTTATGCCTGCTACCAAGCAAGCCATGATTTCCGCATCTTCAGCTCTGGTGGAATAGGCAGAATTCGAGCAGAATGCGACTAGGATGCAGAAATTGAAAGCCCCAATGACTTCCATGGGATTTCCCTAGCGGAATCCGCCCAAAGGACTGACATGTCAATTCTTTGGGCGGAAAGCGGATCTGCAGCATTCCGCACATAAGTTCTGCTGTGTGAGCAATAGAGCAGAAAAGTGGAATCCGATTGGTTGCTAGGGGCAACTGAGCCAGTTATACTTTACATCATGTTTGATAAATCTCCCCCTTAGGGTCTACTTTGGCACAGTCACATTCATTGGGATGATAGAAAGACCATAGAAAAATTTCAGCTTGTTATCGCCTATTTTGCGGATGATCTTGGGAATTCCTTCTTTAACGCTACTTTCGTACTTTTGTTATCTTTTTTTTTTTTAATTATTGTATTTTTTATTATTATTCATTATTTTTGGACCAATTAACATAATTAAAAGTAGTACTTTCACATTCATCACAATTTGTATACATTTTACTGTAAAATAGCCTTAAAATATATTTCCGACACAGTCACTTTGACATATAATACAAATATTTTAGGGTAATAGGCCGGATCCATATACCATGTAATAACCCCCAGTGTAATTTATATAGGGATATTTGTTTCCACTAATCTGCAGAAAATTTGTGTGTTGATGCCATTTCAGAAAGCAATTAAAAGAAATGTGAAGGAGCGTTGCGAATGATGCTCAAAGTATGCTAACTTTTACTAAATGTTACAATCAATGATGTAACTTATATAAGTAAGGTTGTTTTGTCGTATATTGATAGTTACCTCACTTTCACATACACATTAACTTGATTTTAAATGCAATTAATACATATAGTCAAGGAAGAATAATGGACTACATTCTGCACTTAACCTGGTGGACATTTTCAAATGGCACAAGTGACCAGTGCAAACCTATTTTGCATTGTAAACGACTAAATAAATCTTAATGGATTAAGAATGATCAGCTATCAACACACAAGGGAAATTAAGTGCTGAAATGCCTACATTGATTATTTTAAATTATTAGCCTTACTCTGTTCTTGAATTTGTATGCTTTTAGTGAGCTTTAACACATTTACAAGACTTATTGACTATAATTACAAGAGAATTCAAGTAATGGACACATCAATTATAAGCAACATGTCTTGACCAGACATTGGCATAAAGAATTCTAAAGAGAACTCCATTAGCATCTCCTCTTTCATTTTATTCACTTTTATCAGGCTTAAGAGGGCATTGTGAGGGCTTATTCAGGACCCTAACCAGATCCTTTTTTCCTATTTTTTTTAACAAATATTCATGAGTAACATTTGAAACCATTTTATGATCTATACTGTTTTCAAATCTATTTTCAACATGAACATTTTTTGAATTTGAAAAAACAATATACATAAAAATTTAAGGATAATTAAAATAAAAAACAAAACAGAAAAATAACCACAAATTGTCTTTGCTGTCAATGAAACCCAATTAGACAAAATCTGTCTGGAACTAACCTAGTACCACCAAGTTATAATAGGTAAACTAGCAACAATTAGAGGGATAATTTATCAAGTGTACACTATTTACTAGAATACAAATATGAATAAGCCATGCCACTTATCTTTTCTGCATTTTTATATTGTACTCATCACTTACTAAAAAGTAGGTGAGGTTTAACAGCAATGGGCAATGGTGTAAATTATAGCAGAGATCTACTGTAGCATGTAGCAGGCATAGATTTTTTCATGTGACACATGGACAGTCAAAGGCATGGCAAATTTATTAAGAGGCTTGCACCTCTTAATAAATTTGTTGCATCTTTCTCCAGCACCCTTAGACTTGAGACTGGTGCAATAAACATTGGTCTTAATAAATCCCCCCCCCCTCCATTAACTACATGATCAGGCTACACAAGGTTAAAATGACTCAGGTTTAAATAGGTCTATAAATACAAGGCTGCTGTATATTTGTAAGCAAAACTATTCGCTAAGTTGTTTCCCCTTATATCCACATCTTTCATTTCTATTTTTGCAATTACTTTATATAGCTTAGTCGCTTTACCCTTCTTTTGGTTAAACCCTTTCACGACCTGGGGGCATTGATGCCTCAATGCCCAGGTCATGATTTGACATCAGCTTATGGGATCATAATGATCACATAGCTGATGCCCCCTATGTCTGCCCCCTTTTCGCTGTTCCCTGTGGCTGTCATAATCTTTTGAGAGAGGGGAGGGGGCAAAGCGCACAGCCACGCGCCCCATGCGCGTCTTGCCTTCCCTCCTGTCCCTCGCCGGCCTCTGTAGCTCTATAGCTACAATCGGGGCTCTGCGATCAGTACGCAGAGCCCCGATGGACACCGGAGAGACAATTCTCCCTCTGTAGAGGGACAATTGTCTCTCCGGAGCCCTATAGATACTGCGGTCTTGATGACCGCAGTGTCTATAGGGGTAACTCTCAGCACCGGAGCGCGCTGGCTATCACCGATGTATGACATCGGCTGTGTCATTCTGTGCAGTAAATTAACGTCGATGCAGCACCAGTCATAGGCTGCAGCGACGTTAATTTACTGTGCAGCGACGGAAGAGGGTTAACAAACGTCTAATATGTCACTATGTAACTGTCATGAATTTGTTTAAATGATAGGTAGCCTTTAATACATGACAGGCTTAGTTCTACCCCAAAAGAAGCTACTCTTTCAAAGTAGTATATAAAGGATTCTCTTTAGTGGATGACCCCCCCCCCCCCCCTTTGACATCCATGATTTTATAGATTTGTCTTCAAGAGACCTGTCAGGCCATTTGTTTATAGTTTACTCCCCAGTTAATATGAAAAGTAAAAAAAAAAATACAATGTGGACATCTAAGCCTTGTCAGATTTGCTAGTGAGTTGAAGAGGGCTGCTGTCTCTTGGGACAGCCATTGACAAAAGTTATCCATCTGGGGGAGGACAATTATCTCCCCAACAAAAACATACATTTAAAATCTTTTGTGCTTGCATATTTAAGTCTATGAAGAGGGGCTAAGGGCTCAATTACACAGGGCAATTACGAGCCAAAAAGGCATAATCTGGGCAGGTTAAAAATAAATCCTTGTGTATTGGCATTAACTCTTCCTGTGTAACAGGGAATATGCAGCCGACGAGTGATGGAAGTAAAATGTTGCACAAACAATCCAGCAATCATTTGTGCAGCTCTGCCAGCACAGTAGTCAAGCCATGTAATAGGCACCTTAAACTAGGACAATCTACAAGCTCTGCACTCATTTAGTGCAGGTGTTATCCCATCTAAAAGGGCCCTAAGATACTTCTAAAAACTTCAAGCAACAACTTCCCACTAATTCTAAATAAGCTAGCTCACTAACAGTCCTACATTTATCAAGATATAATAAGGTAGCCCAAAGAGGACAACTAACAGTCATCAATTTATCTAGCTCATTTACAGGTCCAAACTGATAAAGGCCTATTGGCTCACCAGTGTCTCACTGCTCTTTTCTGGAATCCCTCATCACTTAAGGCGCTATAACATGGCCCGATAAAAGGAGCAAGCTGATAATTCTTCATAGAATGAAGAGAGCTTGGCACTACCAACTCTTGCAGTGTTGGCTGGGTAGGCATACACACCACCGGTGCACACCAAATGGTCGTCACCTGCTCCTCAGTCCACATCCCATTACCAGTGATGGAATACATTTTTTCTGTATTTGCAATTTGTTGGTGAGTGCCACATTTGTTTTACTTGGGAGATATAGAATATAAAACCAATACCTCTCAAAAAACTTGGTACAATATGCAAAACTATCTCCCTTTAAAGCTGTAACCATACTTAGTCCACTCTAAAACTGGCCTGAAAATTGATTATTTAATACTCATAATTATACAGGCAAATAAGATCCATATGCTTACCTGTATGAGTTCGGATATGGGCAAGGAATGCCATGGAATTGCTGCTTTTGCATATCTTGCCACAGTACTTGCACACATTTCCTTGATTTTCTTCCCTTTCCTTATTTATTTGCTCTGTATCCTCCTCAATGTATTTGTTTACCTCTCTGAGCAATTCCTCATGCTGTTCTTTAATGTGAATAAATAAACTCTGTTCAGAATCAAAAGGTTCTGTGCATTTTACACATTTAAATGTTCCCCCACCTTCTGGTCGTTCTTCAAAACTGGCCATCTCATTTCTATTGTGGCCAATACTAGCCAAATGCTGATGTAGATTACTTTCAGTGAAAAAGGATTTCCCACACAGCAAACAATGGAAGTGTTTTTCTTTCACTGGATGTTTCATGGAGATATGAACATTTAATCCACTAAGGCCATCAGCTAGGAATCCACAGTCATTGCATCGTATTCGGTTATCGCCTTGAGCACTTCCATTGGTTTTCTTCTTTTTTAGATATGCAAGGCCACAAAGCTTAGATTTGTTGTTTACATCGCTATCTAAAGATTCGTTGCAACCAAATTTTAGTTTTACAATTGAAGAATCAAAGCTGTGTTCATTCTGACTAGGACTACATGTGCTAATAATGCTGTTAGGTCCTGATAAAAGTTCAGTCACTACTTCACTCTCTGGAACCTTCTCAGCACCATTACTGGTTAATCTGGTATCTTGAGAGTCTTCATGGTCTAAACCTATTTGAGCTGTAACTTCTGTGACAGGGCTTTCCTGTAAACTGAAAGCAACTGAATTGGTTTGCCTCCACTTTGCATCTTTTCCTGGCAAATGACTGCTTCTTCCTAAAGTCTCTTTTACACTTTCAACGTCTTCTGTGGATTCAGACATATCTACTACTTCACTGCTAATATTTGTCTTTAACTGTAAAACTGGGCATTGATCTGTGTTTCCATTATTACAGTTTAGGTTCGGAACCAATTCTACAACTGTTTCACAAGAAACACTGTCTGGCAATCCCTGTAGGTCCCGTTCTGCTTTATCCTCAAGTGCAGGCAAAGTAGACGGAGAGTGATGATTCGCTTTATGTGTCTCAGAGGATGCATGTGTGATCATATCCTTGTGTGTTAATGCATAGAAATCACATGCTTTACAATAATACTCAAATTTCTTCATATGTTTCCTTTTCACATGCCTCTCTAAAGAGACAGAGTCCCCAACAAATTCACAATGGGCACATTTGCCATTTCCAATATTAGTGCATAGGTTCTGCCCATCTCTTTCAACTTTGTCAAGAGGTTCTTGAGAAGAAGTTTTTATTTGTATTCCAACTGGATTATCAGTAGGGACAGGGTGCTCCTTCTGGGAATCGGACAAAAGATTTGAATCTGTACAAACATAAGAACGCTCCTTATTAATAGGCAATGTGCTTCCTTTCTTCTTAACAGAAGCTTCAAAAGTTGTTCCATCTGTGGTAACCACAATTTCTGTTTTCGGCTGGTTGAGTTTCTGCTCTTCTACACGGTTCTTATGCTTTTTGGTAATACAGTGTCGCTCCATGTCGCCTTTTGTTACAGTGTCATAATTACATACCTTGCATTTATAATTGTACTGATGTGTGTGCTTCCTCCTAATATGCACCTTAAGGTTTGTAAGACTGGATGCTGTAAGTCCACAGTGGGGGCAAGAAATGGAGGGATTCCCCTTTGGTCTTCCTCTTTTCGGTGTATTTATATGTATTGGATCTACATGACTTGCAGTATGTTTAGAACAAAAGGATTCTTCAGTAGAAGGTGCAGTTAATTCTGAATGTGACTGTGCTTCATCACACTGCTCATCTTGGGGTCCATCTTTCTGCATGACAGCAGGGTCAGTAAAAAAAACCTTCTCGATGCACTCATCAAACAGCAATCCGATGTTGTTTTTCTTTGCATTCTCAATATGTTTACTCCTTTTAATATGCTTCTCCATACCTTCCTTATACATTGTGTATATGTTGCAAGCTTTACATAAAAAGTGATAATCATGTGTATGGCGCAGTTTGATGTGCCTTGTCAACACTGTAGATGACCTGGTTTTGTAGAAACACTTTTTGCATTGAAACTGTGGTTTTCTGACCTCTTTTTCGATACAAACTTCTACTGGTACCTCATCTGCCTGAAGAGCAGCACTACTCTCAACTTCATGCAGACACTCTTTAGGAAGATCTGTGTTTACCTCCGAGTTTTCAACAGGAGTGTCATATTTTTTTTCCTGCTGCCAGATGTGTGCCTCTGATGTTTCATGATGTAACATGTCATCTTTTGATTTAAAGAAAACCTTGCATACACTGCAATGAAAATGCACCTTGTGCTTGGATCTCATGTGAGTTTTGAAGGTTGATTCATTTAAGGTGTCTAGTCCACAAAGGTAACAATTTAAGGAATCACTAGCGTTCTTATGATTGTCATTTCTGCAGTGCTTCTCAAACTCTCCTCGGGTAACACAAGAATATCCACATGGTTGACAATAAAACTGCATTTGATTAGCATGTCTCTTCCAGAAGTGACGATTGAAACTTTCTTTGGAACCAGCAACAGTTTTACAGTATACACAAGCATACTGTACTGTAAGCTGTGTAGTATGTATCAGTTTAAATGCAGCAGGGGGTAGGGTACTATCACTTTCAACATCATAAATGACATCCAGATGAGTTACGCTTTTACTTGTCAAGTAAGTTGTCACTGCAGATTTTTCAGAGAACATTTTCACATGAGGATTTACATTTCCTTTTAACCGCACAATAGAATCCTCAGGTTTATCTTTATTAGTTACCAATTGGATGTGTCTTTTTAATTGTCCGAAACTATGCTTTCGTCTAAAGAAGCATAGCCTATCCTGTCTCTTCCGGTCATTTCTTCGTTTAGCTATTATTTGGCTAATAGTATCTGACAGATTTTTTACATTCTTTTTTGGTTCTGGCTCCACTATCCTAGACAAGTCTTCAGGGTTTTGGTCACGACTATCCAATGGGGATGCACAATGGGCTACTTTCTCTTTACTATGTGTGGGTGTTAACACTCTTTGTAAGTTCATTGCATTATTCTGCTTTGATGGAAGTTCACTGTCTTGACTCAAGGCATCATGTGTTTCTGATATCGTAAAGGTGGGATCTGAATTTTTCATTTCATGTATCTTCCGTTTTTTAACACACATATTTTGGCACAAATGTTTTTCAGTGGCAGGTTCATTAATTGTATGATCAATATGAACATGACTTTCTAAGAATTTTTTATATGAACATTGGAAATCACAGTTTTTACAGTAGAGGCCATCAATACCTGTTTCTATCTCAGCTGAAGGACCAAGTAAAGTGTTTGCAGCAAATACTTCAGGAGTTTTACCAGTGCTATTCTTGACAGAATAATTTCCAGTGTTATTACCCACACTTATTGGTGTGCCACTATTAAGACCTTCCTTTTTGGTTGGTGTTGTGCAGCAACTTACAGACACTGATTTATTAGGGCTGAAATCACACTGAACTGTCCCATCAGTTTTCACTTCATTGACATCTGAGGAATGTTGGTCATGCGGGTATTCCTGTTTATGGATTTCTTTGTCTGGTATGGACAATTCTGTTTCTATCTTTGCTCTTTTTGGCGAACATGGATTTTCAAAAACATTCATGCCCTTGCTGTCTGGGGAACATGACTGTGAATATGGTCTTTTATTGCTTGCGGTTCCAGAATCTCTTTGATTAGGATCTAAGTTGTCATCTTTTGTGATGTCATTTTCACCCTCTATATCCTCCACAATAGTTACTTCTTCTGCTACATACTGGTTTACTAGACTCTCTTCATTTTCCATATTTAGTAAATCATAAAATCCCCATCGATTTGAAACTTTCCCTAGTGTAAAGAAAAAATATATATATGAATGTAAGTGATAAAAAGAAGCATTTTTTAAATCGCTTTTCTCTTGCATACAATTTAAAATGTCTCCTTTGCCATATTTTCAACTGCTACGTACATATACACTGTACAGATATCTTATTAGAAATAAGTTGTACATTTTGAAGCAAATTAAGACTTAGAGACAAATTTAAATAGGGATTGCCATTTGCCAACAAACTTTGAATCAAAAGTACAAATAAATACATAAAAAACTTTGTAAATGCCTCTTTCTTCACTTACCAGGCCCCTTTCCCGACACTCCTTTTCAAATTCTATAATTAACTCAAACTCAAAATTGCATCAGAGAAGAGAGGAGAGGCTGCAGACAGACTACTGGAGCTTAAAGTAAGCATTGGATCTTATACCAGTAATGGTTTTACAGCTTAGACTGCCTATTACCATGCCATAACATCACCGTAGTGTTGCTGCTTCCAAGAATGTGACACAGGGAGCAGGATCCCCTCCTCTGTATGTGTGCAAAGTCTGGGAGACATCAGGGAGGCTAGTCTCAACCTACTAAGTCAAAGACAATTAAAAAGTAGAGACTGCCCTTAAAACACAGATATCTGGTTAAAATGACACACAGAAGTTATGTATTTCTGTACTTATGTAATAGCTTATTTGTAAACTATGTTTGAAACAGGTACGCTTTAATATTAGTTTTTTTATTTTTTTATTTGAAGTATGTTTTGTCTGCACCAAGCCAAGTTTGCAAAAGCCAATAAACATCCATATGAAATGTCATTTTCAGATTGATCTAACCTGCTGATATGTCCCTTTTGTGTACAGGGCACTGAGAATAAAGGTAAGTCTCTTACCTTCATCCTCAGCGCCATTTCTGTGTGTTTAGAAGTTATGACCACAGGCTAATTGGGCGCTTTGGGGCACTGGGGGTGGAACTACAAAAAAAAAAAAAAAACTGGGCAGATGAGAAATGTGCCCCTGTGTTTTTTCCCCCTGTCTGAAAACCCATGCCTGCCACAGAAGCTAGAACAGGTAAACACAAGGCATATATATATATATATATATATATATATATATATATATATATATATATACACATACACATCTATGCCTATTATTCACCCCCACAGACCATGCTGAAAAGCAGAGGGCATTGATAACTTTTGGTCTGTAGTCCTAGATATCAAGCTACAGAGGAAGAAACAGCATATATTGTAGAGGAGCAGGTTAGGACATCTATGTAGCACAGCTGGGAGCTTTATTAGCACAATTTTGCTTTTTGCTGGTTCCCTTTAAATGGTGTTTTATCAGATCAAGATTTTCCCAACAATCTCCAACTTCACATGTACTATGTGTCTAAACCACCTATAGTACTTCATTCTTTTATCAAGATCATCTTCATTCATAGCTTGTAACAATCTTGGGGTGTAAACTTTCCAATGTCCGCCCTTAGACTGCTGTCACACAGTGACAGGGAAGTATTCATGGAAAACTACCACTGCAGTATTTGAGCTGAACGTTCCAGTGTATGGTAAGGACAGGCAGCAGATGGGAGAGACAACTGATGGCCAAACTAATGTGTGCAATAGTCAGGCATTCTGATGTTTGTCAGTTTTAAAAAAGTCTTATGACAAACTACATCTTTAGAGACAACATATTACGGTCATAATTTAATTTAGATTTTAACAAAGTACATAGATAACCACTACTGAAATGTTTGCCTTTTAGTGGCCCAAAAATGTTTAATGTATTTGTAAAGTGTAAAATAAATATAATAATACAGTTTAATATGGTTGAAGTGCCACTGTAAAATAAGATGGTTCAACCAAGTGCCCAAGAAGACGTTGCCAGATTGTTAGGATTGAGAAGCTTTAGAAAAAGAAAATAGGTATTACAGTGACATCTAGTGGTTAGAATAAAATAGAACAGATTACTTTGGTACAGCCTAAATTTGACATAAATACAATATAGTTACGTCAAAACAAGTACAGACACCAAAAAATTTTAAAAGAAAAAAATTAGAGCATTAAAGCTATTAGCATGACATCTTTCATTCAGCTTTTTTTGCCATTGTCAATGTGTTGCAATGTCAGACATAGCCAATATCCAGCATTTGATAACAGGAACATCAGCTGAGATACAGGACTTTCTGAAAAATAGCAGTGTGGCTGTTGCAAGATGCACAATGAGGAAACACTTGAGGAAAAATGGGCTGCATGGTCTAGTTGCCAGAAGAAAGCCATTACTGCGCAAATGTCCCAAAGTATCTCGCCTACAATAAGCCAAGCAGCACAGAACTTCCAACTTTTTGGCCACATATTATAAACGTTAAATTTGAAGAGGCCTATGATGAAAGGAACACCATTCCTACTATAAAGCATGAAGGTGGGTCGCTGATGTTTTGGGGATGTGTGAGCTACAAAGGCATAGAAAACTTTGTCAAAGTTGAAGCAAAGATGAATGCAGCACGTTATCAGCAAAAACCGGAGGTAAATGTAATGTAGAACCATCTCTTTGAGGTCACCATAAGGAGGTGAGATGGTAAACTCTGATCGAATCAAATTTTTTTAAAAAATCTTTAGAACTGGTTTTCTATTGTGTGTACGCTGAAAGAAGGATATGTGGTCTAGCAATTTTTTTAATGAAAGTATTGTATTGCCCCCTAAAAGTTATACAAATCACCAATATACACTTATTATGGGAAATGCACATAAAGTGCTTTTTTCCCTGCACTACTGTATCAAGGCTTCACTTCCTGGATAACATGGTAATGTCACTTCCTGGATAACATGGTGATGTCACTTCCTGGATAACATGGTGATGTCATGACCCAACTCCCAGAGCTGTGCGGGCTGTGGCTGCTGGAGAGGATGATGGCAGAAGGATGCTCAGTGTCCCTCCAGTGCCCTGTGTCCCTCAGTGTCCCCCTGCCATCATCCTCTCCAGCAGCCACAGCCCACACAACTGTGGGAGTGGGGTCGTGACATCACCATTTTATCCAGGAAGTGAAGCCTTGATGCAGTAGTAAGTGCAGGGAAAAAAAGCACTTTATAAGCATTTCCCATAATAAGTCTATATTGGTGATTTGTATAACTTTAGGGGGGGGCAATACCATACTTTCACAAACATTTTTGCCAGACTCCTTCAAGTCCTAACACTTGCAGGTTGCTGTTGCACTTCTCTGTTATTGTCTGTATTTTAGCCAAAGCAGTGTGCAAACTGCACAGTGTGGACTGAGGTGTCATTTTTGCTTTTTATTCATTAGGGTCTGAGTGTTCACATCCTCACTGATCAGTAGAAAAAACAGAGAAATTAATGTGCTGTCCCACACCCCTCTCCTCGTTCTGTGTTTGAGATCTAGACAGCCCAATAGACTTGCATTGGGTGTCCTCTAGGTCACATGACATAAAGTCAGGAGTAAATGTGTTGCACATGAACTTACTCCTAATAGATCGTAGTATTAACACTGAGACCCAAACCAATGGAAGCTTTTGATATATCTGACTTTTTTTTATTTTTTTATGACAGCCCTATTTAACAATTTAGTGGTGTTGGCCAATCCCTTTAATCACCCTATAGTTTTATGTGTGGGTATGCATCCTATAGATATTGTAGATACATAAGAAAACATTTTCCAGGCACCTGTAATAATCTTCAACATAGGCTTACCGAATCCTAGAAGTGTGCACATTTTTTAAAGATTTAAAGCTTCCAATAGAAAAAAAAACTTGTACCAGTTAATAACTGTTGGCTGCATTGTGTCTCTACATATACCTCCAATGAATAAACTGATCGTCCTCTTGTGAAAACACAAAGCGAAAGGACCCAACTGACAGATGTAACAGCAGCGACAACAGGTTGGAAACATGACAATTGATGAAAGAGGAAGATTAGAGTAAAATATTTCAGATTTTCTAATATTAAGCCTTAAGCAGTTGGACCTCATCCAAGAGATGGAGAAAGACTTGTTAAATTGTTAACAACTGAGATATAAGAAGGAAATGATGAGTGGAGTTAAACATTATCCATATACAAATCACTATGTAGAATTTGATTAAATATGGTGAAACAGACAGTACAAGTCAAGATGGGAAGCAAAAAAGTAAAATAAAATTCTGCTGTTAAGAGGGCACATTGGGATATTGGGGTATCCCAATTAATATTTTTTTGTTATATATTTATTTTATAACATTATACAACTTTAAAAATAAAAAAACCTGCACCTTTAATGGAGTAAAAACATCACAACTTTATTTCACAGGGTATAATACCAAAGAACAACCAGAAGCACTGGTTGAAGTGTTTTTATTAGAGAAAATGTATTAAAATTTAAAGATTTTTTTGTTATATATTTTTACAATGGTGGTGTTAGGAACTGCAGAGCTGCATAAGCCCTGGACCTGACGCAGCTACATACCACCTACGCTGTGCTTTCCTGTGCTTCACTAACACTACAGCGTTAGTAATACAGGCTACTTTCATAACTAATGTCTACTCTAAAGCTAATATGCTAACTGTTTCCAGACCAGGGGTTTGCAGCCCTGCAGATACCAACATAGGCATTGGTGGTAGCAGAGGAGCCATGTTGCCCCTTACTGCTGAAGGATAGACTATGAACAGTTGACCAGCTGGGTTCCAACACCCAACTCCCCTGCCAATCAGCTGTTTGGTTCCCTTACTACAGTGAGAATGGAGCCAGAAACAGAAGGCTCTGTCCCCTATGTAACAGTGCTGCCAGTGTACAGTCATTGCCAAAAGTTTTGAGAATGACACAAATATTACATTTTCACATGATCTGCTGCCCTCTGGTTTTTAAGTGTGTTTGTCAGATGTTTTTATCACATACAAAAATATAATTGCAATCATATTATGAGTAACAAAAGCTTATATTGACAGTTAGAATGAGTTAATGCAGAAAGTCAATATTTCCAGTGTTGACCCTTCTTTTTCAGGACCTCTGCAATTCTCCCCGGCTGCTCTCAATCAACTTGTGGACCAAATCCTGACTGAAAGCAGTCCATTCTTGCACAATAAATGCTTGCATTTTGTCAGATTGTGTTTTGTCCACCCGTCTCTTGATGATTGATCACAAGTTCTCAATGGGATTAAGATCTTGGGAGTTTCCAGATCTTAATCTCTATGCTTTGTTCCCTGAGCCATTTAGTGATCACCTTTGCTTTATGGCAAGGTGCTCCACCATGCTAGAAAAGGCATTGTTGATCGCAAAACTGCTCTTGGACGGTTGGGAGCAGTTGCTCTTGGAGTACATTCTGGTACCATTCTTTATTTATGGCTATGTTTTTAGCCAAGACTGTGAGAGAGCCGATTCCCTTGGCTGAGAAGCAACCCCACACATGAATGGTTTCAGGATGCTTTACAGTTGGCATGAGACAAGACTGGTGGTAGTGCTAACCTCGTCCTTCTCCGAATAAGCTGTTTTCCAGATGTCTCAAACAATCGGAAAGGGGATTCATTAGAGAAAATGACTTTACCCCAGTCCTCAGCAGTCCACTCCATGTACCTTTTGCAGAATATCAGTCTGTCCCTAATGTTTCTCTAGAGAGAAGTGGGTTACCTATATGGCAGATGGTGCTGGAGGGGGATGCCTTAATGGAGGATACTACTTTCTGGGGGTGGGGTAGTACTATATAGATGCACAAAAGGGAAACTAACATCTATATGGGAGAACAGAGAGCCCTAACTACTACTACATGGAAAAAGAGGGACATAATTACTATATTGGGGCACAGAAGCCTAACTACTATATGGATGCACAGAAAAGGGTGAACTACTATGAAGGCAAAGAGGAGCCTGAATACTATATGGGGGGCACAGGGGGGTCTATCTTTTGTATGGAGGTCGGGGTGGGGGGCTAATCTATAATATGAGGTTATAAATGGTGGCTTTTTTAATATATGAGGGCATAGGGGGAGCCTGTGTAATACGTGAGGGCTAAGACCTAGTCTAAATACTATATGGGGGCATAAAGTGGGCAAAAGTGAGGAGCAATACACAGAGATGGTGCTTTGGCAAGGAGACTAAAATATCTGTCTGGCAGAGTGAAGGCTTCTTCAGACGTCTTCCTGATGGCCAAGCCATCAGAGGAAAAAATAAAAGTAAACAACTTGGGAAAAATTTCAACGTCATGCAGAGAAGACGCCCCCCTTTAAATCACTGGATGTAACTGCACTATAATTACTTATAGGATATGCAGAATCTGTATACAGCTGGTTCTACCTCTATATGGTCACTGATTAGGAAGGATAATGGTCTTTATAACGTATTTTATTTACAGTATAGTGGTATTTTCCAGTCACTATATGGTGAGGGTAGTGGTCATAGTATGGCAGTATTATTTGTCTTATATATGTGGTATTATTAGTAATATTTTGTTTATATAGTCGACTTTATTCAATGGCTGTTAAACTGCAGACCTCCATCCCAGCTTTTGCAAAACTACAGTTACCAGTTATTAGTCATTATGTTGTGATGATGATAGTAGTCATGGTGCTGAAGTATTGTTTATATAATTGTCTTATGTTAACATTTTATATACATGAGTATTATTATACATCCTAAAATTTGCTGTAGCATTTAGCTAGAGTATGTGTCCCATGCTAGGCGCATCAGATATGGTGTAGTCCTCATGCTGTCTGATATACACTCACCGGCCACTTTATTAGGTACACCATGCTAGTAACGGGTTGGACCCCCTTTTGCCTTCAGAACTGCCTAAACTCTTCGTGGCATAGATTCAACAAGGTGCTGGAAGCATTCCTCAGAGATTTTGGTCCATATTGACATGATGGCATCACACAGTTGCTACAGATTTGTCGGCTGCACATCCATGATGCGAATCTCCCGTTCCACCACATCCCAAAGATGCTCTATTGGATTGAGATCTGGTGACTGTGGAGGCCATTTGAGTACAGTGACCTCATTGTCATGTTTAACCCCTTAGCGACCCATGACGTATCTGATACGTCATGGTGCCGCTCTGGGTGTTCAGAGCGGGGTCCCGCCGGGACCCCGCTCTGAACGGCGCTGATCCCGGCTGACACGTGCAGCCGGGCAGTGCCTCTATTAGCCGGCGCGGGTCCCGTTGCCGCGCCGGCTAATTTAGCCTCTAAGTGCAGCTGTCAAACCTGACAGCTGCACTTAGAGGCTTCAGACCTCACGTCCCTGGTGTCTAGTGGGACGGATCTCCCCCCCGCGATGCGATCACGGGGGGGAGATCCGTTCTTCTGCCCGTGCCGGGCCTCAGCGTCGGAATGACGCTGATCCCGGCTCGGCAATAGATTGCTATGGCCTGCAGCAGGCCATAGTAATCTATGACCGATCTAATCGACCTTTGCTGTGTATATACACAGCATTGATCTCTATGAGAGATCAGTGCTGTCTATATACAAGTCCCCCAGGGGGGCTTCTAGTTACAGTAAAAAAAAAAGTAAAAAAGTGTTTTTATTAATAAAAAATCCCCTCCCCTAATAAAAGTCCAAATCACCCCCCTTTTCCCATTTTATAAATATAAATTAAAAAATAAATAAACATATTTAGTATCGCCGCGCGCATAATCGCCCGAACTATTAATTAATCACATTCCTGATCTCGCCCGGTAAACGGCGTCAGCGCAAAAAAATTCCAAAGTGCAAAATTGCGCATTTTTGGTCGCATCAAATCCAGAAAAAATTTAATAAAAAACGATCAAAAAGTCGTATATACGCAATCAAGGTACCGATAGAAAGAACACATCATGGCGCAAAAACTGACACCTCACACAGCCCCATAGACCAAAGGATAAAAGTGCTATAAGCTTGGGAATGGAGAGATTTTAAGGAACGTATATTTGTTAACAATGGTTTGAATTTTTTACAGGCCATCAGATACAATATAAGTTATACATGTTATATATCATAGTAATCATAACGACTTGAGGAACATGCATAACAAGTCAGTTTTACCATAGGACGGACGGCGTAAATGCAAAACTCCCCGAAATCAAAACAAATTTGTTTTTTTTTTCAATTTGACAGCGCAAATGATTTTTTTCCGGTTTCGCAGCATATGTTATGGAAAAATAATGCCTGTCATTGCAAAGTACAATTGGTTTCGCAAAAAATAAGCGCTCATATACCTCTCTAGGTGAAAAAATGCAAGCGCTATGGACTTTTAAACTTAAAATGGAATAAGCAAAAGCGCAAAAACGAAAATAGGCTTTGACCTTAAGGGGTTAAGAAACCAGTCTGAGATGATTCTAGCTTTATGACATGGCGCATTATCCTGCTGAAAGTAGCCATCAGATGTTGGGTACATTGTGGTCATAAAGGGATGGACATGGTCAGCAACAATACTCAGGTAGGCTGCGGGGTTGCAACGATGCTCAATTGGTACCAAGGGGCCCAAAGAGTGCCAAGAAAATATTCCCCACACCATGACACCACCACCACCAGCCTGAACCGTTGATACAAGGCAGGATGGATCCATGCTTTCATGTTGTTGACGCCAAATTCTGACCCTACCATCCGAATGTCGCAGCAAAAATCGAGACTCATCAGACCAGGCAACGTTTTTCCAATCTTCTACTGTCCAATTTCGATGAGCTTGTGCAAATTGTAGCCTCAGTTTCCTGTTCTTAGCTGAAAGGAGTGGCACCCGGTGTGGTCTTCTGCTGCTGTAGCCCATCTGCCTCAAAGTTGGACGTACTGTGCGTTCAGAGATGCTCTTCTGCCTACCTTGGTTGTAACGGTTGGCTATTTGAGTCACTGTTGCCTTTCTATCAGCTCGAACCAGTCTGCCCATTCTCCTCTGACCTCTGGCATCAACAAGGCATTTCCGCCCACAGAACTGCCGCTCACTGGATGGTTTTTCTTTTTCGGACCATTCTCTGTAAACCCTAGAGATGGTTGTGCGTGAAAATCCCAGTAGATCAGCAGTTTCTGAAGTACTCAGACCAGCCCTTCTGGCACCAACAACCATGCCACGTTCAAAGGCACTCAAATCACCTTTCTTCCCCATACTGATGCTCAGTTTGAACTGCAGGAGATTGTCTTGACCATGTCTACATGCCTAAATGCACTGAGTTGCCGCCATGTGATTGGCTGATTAGAAATTAAGTGGTAACGTGCAGTTGGACAGGTGTACCTAATAAAGTGGCCGGTGAGTGTATATTAGACACAAATATGTGATAAAGAGATAGAAGAATGGATGGATAGATAATTTTGACTCAGTTATATATGTTAACTGTATAAAAATGTTTTACACTGTTCTCAATTTCTATTCATTATAAGTAATATAGCAGAATATACTCATTATTATCATTATTATTCGGAAAGCATTGTCGTCTGCTGCGGTGCCCTATAGGTAACCATTGGTTGGGGGCCCACTGAGACTCACTGGCCCCCCTTAGGCTGAACTTCTAGCTACTCCCCTGATTATTAAAGGGAACCTGTCACCCCCCGTGCCGGGGTGACAGGCTCCCGACCCCCGTTAGAGCCCCCTATACTCACCTAATCCCGCCGGGTCCCGCTTCTGGAGGTGGTCGGGTGATGAAGATCTCAGCCGCTGCAGCCCAGCGCGCGCGCTGAGAGATGAGTCCAACACCCATAGAGAATGACAGGAGAGTCCAGCGCTCCGTCATTCTCTATGAGCGTTGGACTCATCTCTCAGCGCGCACGCCGGGCTGCAGCGGCTGAGATCTCCGTGACCCGACCGGATCCAGAAGCGGGACCCGGCGGGATTAGGTAAGTATAGGGGGCTCTAACGGGGGGTCGGGAGCCTGTCACCCCGGCACAGGGGGTGACAGGTTCCCTTTAATTATACACAGGTCAGGGATCCCCATGTATTCTCCTCACACTGATATTACTTATACACACGGTACTGCTCCCCATGTCTTCTCCTCGCACTGATATTACTTATGCACAGGTCAGTGATCCCCAAGTCTTCTCCTCACACTGATATTACTTATACACAGGTAAGTGACCCCCATATCTTCTCCTCACATTATTACTTGTTCACAGGTCAGTGAACCCCATGTCTTCTCCCCACACTGATATTACTTATACACAGGGTACTACTTCCCATGTCTTCTCCTCGCACTGATATTACTTATGCACAGGTCAGTGATCCCCAAGTCTTCTCCTCACACTGATATTACTTATACACAGGTCAGGGATCCCCATGTCTTCTCCTCACACTATTACTCATACACAGGTCAGTGAACCCCATGTCTTCTCCCCACACTGATATTACTTATACACAGGGTACTACTTCCCATGTCTTCTCCTCACACTATTACTTCTACACAGGGTGCTGCTCCCCATGTCTTCTCATCACACTGATATTACTTATACACAGGTCAGTGTCCCCCATGTCTTCTCCTCACACTATTACTTATACACAGGTCAGGGATCCCCATGTCTTCTCCCCACACTGATATCACTTATACACAGGTCAGTGTCCCCCATGTCGTCTCCTCACACTATGTTATTACTTATACACAGGTCAGGGATCCCCATGTTGTCTTCTCACACTGATATTACTTATACACAGGTCAGTGACCCCCATGTCTTCTCCTCACACTATTCCTTATACACAGATCAGGGATCACCATGTCTTCTCCTCACACTGATATTACTTATACACAGGTCAGTGTCCCCCATGTCTTCTCCTTACACTATGATATTACTTATACACAGGTCAGGGACCCCCATGTCTTCTCACACTATTCCTTATACACAGATCAGGGGATCCCCATGTCTTCTCTTTACACTGATATTACTTATACACAGGTCAGTGATCCCCATGTCTTCTCCTCACACTGATATTACTTATACACAAGTCAGGGATCCCCATGTCTTCTCCTCACACTGATATTACTTATACACAGGTCAGGGATTCCCATGTCTTCTCCTCACACTATTCCTTATACACAGATCAGGGGATCCCCATGTCTTCTCTTTACACTGATATTACTTATACACAGGTCAGTGACCCCCATGTCTTCTCCTCACACTATTACTTATACACAGGTCAGTGTCCCCCATGTCGTCTCCTCACACTGATATTACTTATACACAGGTCAGGAATCCCCAAGTCTTCTCCTCACACTATGTTATTACTTATACACAGGTCAGTGATTCCCCATGTCTTCTCCTCCCACTATGTTATTACTTATACACAGGTCAGGGATCCCCATGTCTTCTCCTCACACTATGTTATTACTTATACGCAGGTCAGTGATTCCCATGTCTTTTCCTCACACTATGTTATTACTTATACACAGGTCAGTGATTCCCCATGTCTTCTCCTCACACTGATATTCCTTATACACAGGTCAGGGATCCCCATGTCTTCTCCTCACACTGATATTCCTTATACACAGGTCAGGGATCCCCATGTCTTCTCCTCACACTGATATTCCTTAAACACCGGTCAGGGATCCCCATGTCTTCTCCTCACACTATTCCTTATATACAGGTCAGGAATCCCCATATCTTCTCCTCACACTGATATTCCTTATACACAGGTCAGTGACGACCCCCATGTCTTCTCCTCACACTGATATTCCTTATACACAGGTCAGGAATCCCTATGTCTTCTCCTCACACTGATATCACTTATACACAGGTCAGGGATCCCCATGTCTTCTCATCACACTGATATTACTTATACACAGGTCAGTGTCCCCCATGTCTTCTCCTCACACTGATATTACTTATACACAGGTCAGTGACCCCTATGTCTTCTCCTCACACTGATATTACTTATACACAGGTCAGTGATCCCCATGTCTTCTCCTCACACTGATTATTTATACACAGGTCAGTATCCCCCATGTCTTCTCCTCACACTGATATTATTTATACACAGGTCAGTGACCCCCATGTCTTCTCCTCACACTGATATTACTTATACACAGGTCAGTGTCCCCCATGTCTTCTCCTCACACTGATATTACTTATACACAGGTCAGGGATCCCCGTGTCTTCTCCTCACACTATTCCTTATACACAGGTCAGGGATCCCTATGTCTTCTCCTCACACTGATATTACTTATACACAGGTCAGGGATCCCCGTGTCTTCTCCTCACACTATTCCTTTTACACAGGTCAGGGATCCCCATGTCTTCTCATCACACTGATATTACTTATACACAGGGTAGTGACCCCCATGTCTTCTCCTCACACTGATATTACTTATACACAGGTCAGGAATCCCCATGTCTTCTCCTCACACTGATATTACTTATACACAGGGTAGTGACCCCCATGTCTTCTCCTCACACTGATATTACTTATACACAGGTCAGGAATCCCTATGTCTTCTCCTCACACTGATATTACTTATACACAGGTCAGTGATCCCCATGTCTTCTCCTCACACTGATTATTTATACACAGGTCAGTGTCCCCCATGTCTTCTCCTCACACTGATATTATTTATACACAGGTCAGGGATCCCCATGTCTTCTCCTCACACTGATATTACTTATACACAGGGTAGTGACCTCCATGTCTTCTCCTCACACTGATATTACTTATACACAGGTCAGGAATCCCTATGTCTTCTCCTCACACTGATATCACTTATACACAGGTCAGGGATCCCCATGTCTTCTCATCACACTGATATTACTTATACACAGGTCAGTGTCCCCCATGTCTTCTCCTCACACTGATATTACTTATACACAGGTCAGTGACCCCTATGTCTTCTCCTCACACTGATATTACTTATACACAGGTCAGTGATCCCCATGTCTTCTCCTCACACTGATTATTTATACACAGGTCAGTATCCCCCATGTCTTCTCCTCACACTGATATTATTTATACACAGGTCAGTGACCCCCATGTCTTCTCCTCACACTGATATTACTTATACACAGGTCAGTGTCCCCCATGTCTTCTCCTCACACTGATATTACTTATACACAGGTCAGTGTCCCCCATGTCTTCTCCTCACACTGATATTACTTATACACAGGTCAGGGATCCCCGTGTCTTCTCCTCACACTATTCCTTATACACAGGTCAAAGATCCCTATGTCTTCTCCTCACACTGATATTACTTATACACAGGTCAGGGATCCCCGTGTCTTCTCCTCACACTATTCCTTTTACACAGGTCAGGGATCCCCATGTCTTCTCATCACACTGATATTACTTATACACAGGGTAGTGACCCCCATGTCTTCTCCTCACACTGATATTACTTATACACAGGTCAGGAATCCCCATGTCTTCTCCTCACACTGATATTACTTATACACAGGGTAGTGACCCCCATGTCTTCTCCTCACACTGATATTACTTATACACAGGTCAGGAATCCCTATGTCTTCTCCTCACACTGATATTACTTATACACAGGTCAGTGATCCCCATGTCTTCTCCTCACACTGATTATTTATACACAGGTCAGTGTCCCCCATGTCTTCTCCTCACACTGATATTATTTATACACAGGTCAGGGATCCCCATGTCTTCTCCTCACACTGATATTACTTATACACAGGGTAGTGACCCCCATGTCTTCTCCTCACACTGATATTACTTATACACAGGTCAGGAATCCCTATGTCTTCTCCTCACACTGATATCACTTATACACAGGTCAGGGATCCCCATGTCTTCTCATCACACTGATATTACTTATACACAGGTCAGTGTCCCCCATGTCTTCTCCTCACACTGATATTACTTATACACAGGTCAGTGACCCCTATGTCTTCTCCTCACACTGATATTACTTATACACAGGTCAGTGATCCCCATGTCTTCTCCTCACACTGATTATTTATACACAGGTCAGTATCCCCCATGTCTTCTCCTCACACTGATATTATTTATACACAGGTCAGTGACCCCCATGTCTTCTCCTCACACTGATATTACTTATACACAGGTCAGTGTCCCCCATGTCTTCTCCTCACACTGATATTACTTATACACAGGTCAGGGATCCCCGTGTCTTCTCCTCACACTATTCCTTATACACAGGTCAGGGATCCCTATGTCTTCTCCTCACACTGATATTACTTATACACAGGTCAGGGATCCCCGTGTCTTCTCCTCACACTATTCCTTATACACAGGTCAAAGATCCCCATGTCTTCTCATCACACTGATATTACTTATACACAGGGTAGTGACCCCCATGTCTTCTCCTCACACTGATATTACTTATACACAGGTCAGGAATCCCCATGTCTTCTCCTCACACTGATATTACTTATACACAGGGTAGTGACCCCCATGTCTTCTCCTCACACTGATATTACTTATACACAGGTCAGGAATCCCTATGTCTTCTCCTCACACTGATATCACTTATACACAGGTCAGGGATCCCCATGTCTTCTCATCACACTGATATTACTTATACACAGGTCAGTGTCCCCCATGTCTTCTCCTCACACTGATATTACTTATACACAGGTCAGTGACCCCTATGTCTTCTCCTCACACTGATATTACTTATACACAGGTCAGTGATCCCCATGTCTTCTCCTCACACTGATTATTTATACACAGGTCAGTATCCCCCATGTCTTCTCCTCACACTGATATTATTTATACACAGGTCAGTGACCCCCATGTCTTCTCCTCACACTGATATTACTTATACACAGGTCAGTGTCCCCCATGTCTTCTCCTCACACTGATATTACTTATACACAGGTCAGGGATCCCCGTGTCTTCTCCTCACACTATTCCTTATACACAGGTCAGGGATCCCTATGTCTTCTCCTCACACTGATATTACTTATACACAGGTCAGGGATCCCCGTGTCTTCTCCTCACACTATTCCTTATACACAGGTCAAAGATCCCCATGTCTTCTCATCACACTGATATTACTTATACACAGGGTAGTGACCCCCATGTCTTCTCCTCACACTGATATTACTTATACACAGGTCAGGAATCCCCATGTCTTCTCCTCACACTGATATTACTTATACACAGGGTAGTGACCCCCATGTCTTCTCCTCACACTGATATTACTTATACACAGGTCAGGAATCCCTATGTCTTCTCCTCACACTGATATTACTTATGCACAGGTCAGTGATCCCCATGTCTTCTCCTCACACTGATTATTTATACACAGGTCAGTGTCCCCCATGTCTTCTCCTCACACTGATATTATTTATACACAGGTCAGGGATCCCCATGTCTTCTCATCACACTGATATTACTTATACACAGGTCAGTGTCCCCCATGTCTTCTCCTCACACTGATATTACTTATACACAGGTCAGGGATCCCCATGTCTTCTCCTCACACTGATATTACTTATACACAGGTCAGTGTCCCCCATATCTTCTCCTCACACTGATATTACTTATACACAGGTCAGGGATCCCCGTGTCTTCTCCTCACACTATTCCTTATACACAGGTCAGTGTCCCCCATGTCTTCTCCTCACACTGATATTACTTATACACAGGTCAGGGATCCCCATGGTTCCTCCGTAGAGCCGCCCGCTCAGGCTGGCACACAGGTGGTCGGCCACATACAGCAGCAGCTATGGCTTCCCCTATGTTACCAGCTGACCGCTGGCTGGTGCCGGTAATCTCTGTATATAACGGACATAACGCCTGAGGCCGCTCCCATACAGCCCGGCTTATACTGCACGCCGCAGGTAGAGGTAACAGGAGTGACGTCAGGCGGGTACTACAGGGGACCCGGTACCACAGAGGACTAAGGTGACGGTGAATGGGCGTGAGTGAGGATCATCTTCTCGGCCAATCAGAACTTACACGCCATCCGCAGCCGTACAGGACAAAACGACGGCGGCGTAGAGGCCCAAAAAGCCCCAAGCAGGCAGCGGTCCTGCGCGCAGTCAGTGCACGCTAAGCTCCGCTACTACAGCTCCTGTACTGACTCCACTCGCAGCCCGGTTACATCCCGACACTTGGCCACAGGTTCTAGCCTCGGTGGCAAAACACACTTACCGGTTGTAAGAAAATATTGCGCGTTCGCCCGCGATGATCTTAGTCACCAGTGGCCTGCCGTAGACACGGGACGCAATTACGTCACAACCCGTGTGAAACGCGAGGGGCGGGGCCGCAGATCACATGACAGCTCTTGTTTTTTGGCGCGCTAGATGAAGCGAACGCATGGCGGTTACTTCGCCTCCCATGTGCAGGTCTTGGCGGCCGGGCTGTGTGTAGTGGAGGGCGGTGTACTCCGGCTGGGAGCTCGGCAGGGAAACCATAGAGCTGCTTAGAGTCTCCGCTTATTGGGTTGTTGTATGCGGCAGATGGCTGTGCTGCACCCTGCTGTGTGTCACCATGGCCATTACACTGAGTCTACTGTGCGTCTATACACTGAGGAGAAGCTGGAGATGCAGATAGGCCTCCTCCAGCCAGGGTTTGGCCCACTGTACTTCATGGACATAAACAAATATCCAGTTCTAACCAAAAGTAATGCCCAGCAAGAGGGGAAACGCCGCAAGATGAAAACATTAACTCCTTAAGAACTGAGCCAATTTTTGCATTTGCACTTTCATTTTTTTCCTCCTTGTGTTTAAAAGGCCATATTGCCTGCAGTTTTCCACCTATAGACCCACATGAGCCCTTCTTTTTGTGCCACTAATTATACTTTGCAATGACAGGCTTTTTCCATAAAATGTGCTGTGAATCCAGGAAAAAAATATTTGTGCGGTGAAACCGAAAATGATATATTTTGGGGGATTTCATGTTTACGCAGTTTGCCCTATGGTAAAACTGACATGTTATATATGTTTCAAGTCGGTACGATTACAACAATAGGCAACTTACGTAGCTTTTATTTGACCTGTCAAAATAATTAAAACCTCTTAAAAAAACTAAAAGCCCCCTAAAATTGCTCTATAAGCATCCTTATAACCCTTTTTATTTTTTGGTCTATGGGGCTATGGGAGGTGTCATTATTTGTGCCATAGGGGTATATTCACACGGGCGGGCTCGCAGCGAGATTCTCGCTGCGAGCCCGGCAGGTCCTGGCAGTTCCCATACACTACATACTTGCTGCGGTCTAAACGACCGCAGCGAGTATGTATTTCTGCCGCCCTTAACCCCTTCTGCTCCCGCCCGGCTCCCCCGCTGTAAGCATACATTACCTGTCCTTGCTGCACGGGTCCTGCTCTCCCGTCCGGCCAATCAGTGGCTGCGGCTGGGCAACACACTAATTGGCCGGACGGGAGAGCAGGACGCCAGACCCGTGCAGCAAGGACAGGTAAAGTATGCTTACAGCGGGGGAGCAGAAGGGGTTAAGCGCGGTATAATTACATACTCGCTGCGGTCGTTTAGACCGCAGCAAGTATGTAGTGTATGGGAACTGCCAGGACCTGCCGGGCTCGCAGCGAGAATCTCGCTGCGAGCCCGCCCGTTTGAATATACCCATAATCTTGCATATATGCAACTTTTAGATTTATATTATAATTTTTCTGAAGTTGATGCAACAACAAAAAAAAAATCACCAATTTTGCGCTTTGGCGGCTGCTAATAGCTGCGGAGAACGCTAGCTCACAGCGGGGCCTCAGCGTCACCCCACACTGAGCCCCCCTAATGGCTTCTAGCTATATAAACACTTCAGGAGATCACGATCTGCCTGGCCGATAAAGGGGGAGGTATAGTTATTATTAATTCAGAGGATTACAAATAGGAATCACTTTTGTCTCTTATATGATTTAGAATTTAAAAAAAACATATTGGGGAACATTTACGGAGTCTAAAATGTGCAATTTTTCTACAATGTGTTTTCTTTTTTTAACCCAGCCAATTGTGCAGACAAATTCACCTGGTACTGACCAGGCATAGATCTGCACTAAACTACACCAAAATGTTATATGGAAGACCTCAATGTAACAAGACAAATCAATCACAGAAAAACAACATTAAAAACAAGACCTGGGGAGGTGGGGAAACCATGCTGCTGGAACAAGTTGTTTAAAGTGCCAGTGCATCCATATATATATTATTGTAAACTATATAATACTAGAAAATGTACCCGGCGCTGCCCGGGTATAAAGTGTCAGTGTGTTAATTAGATTTGTTCTAAGGTGCCCAGGAGGCCAAGCTAAAGGTATTGTTTCATCTGAGTTAATCAGTGGAATTAGTGTATACCTGTAGTGCATAGTTGGAGGGGTTCTGTATACCCACAATGTATAGTTTTTAGGGGTCTCGCATATCTGTAGTGCATAGTTGGGGGGGCTGTATACCTATAGTGTATAGTTGAGGGAGGTCCTGTATACCTGCAGTGTACAGTTGGTGAAGGTCCTGTATACCTATACTGTATAGTTCGGGGGTCCTGTATACCTGTAGTATATAGTTGGTGCTGTATACCTGTAATGTATAGTTGGTGGAGGTCTTGTATACCTGTAGTTTATAGTTTGAGGGTCCTGGATACCTGTAGTGTATAATTGGTGGAGGTCTTGTATACCTGTAGTATATAGTTCGGGGGTCCTGTATACCTGTAGTAAATAGTTTGAGGGTCCTGTATAACTATAGTATAGAGTTGGTGGAGGTCCTGTATACCTGTAGTGTATAGTTTGGGGTCCGATATACCTGTAGTATATAGCTGGTGGAGTTCCTGTATACCTATAGTATATTTGGGGTCCTGTATACTTGTAGTATAGAGTTGGTGAAGGTGCTGTATACCTGTATTATAGAGTTGGTGTAGGTCCTGTATACCTGTAGTGTATAGTTTTGGGGTCCTGTATACCTGTAGTGTATAGTTGGTGGAGGTCCTGTATACCTGAAGTATATAGTTGGTGGAGGTCCTGTATACCTGTAGTATATAGTTTTGGGTCCTGTATACCTGTAGTATATAGTTTTGTGGAGGTCCCGTGCACTTGTAGTATAGAGTTTTGGGGTCCTGTATACCTGTAGTGTCCTGTATACCTGCAGGGTTGTATTTACCCGTATGGCAGTGTTATTCAGTCACAGAGTGTCGGTATTGGTCATGTCTGGTATGGGGGTGTTATCCAGTCACAGTATGGTGGTATTGGTCAGGTCTGGTGTGGCGGTGTTATCCAGTCACGGTATGGTGGTATTAGTCAGGTCTGGTATAGCAGTGTTATCCAGTCACAGTATGGCAGTATTGGTCAGGTCTGATATGATGGTGTTATCCAGTCACAGTATGGTGGTATTGGTCAGGACTGGTGTGGCGGTGTTACCCAGTCACAGTTTGCCGGTATTGATCAGGTCTGGTATGGCAGTGTTATCCAGTCACAGTATGGCGGTATTGGTCAGGTCTGGTATGACTGTGTTAACCAGCACAGTATGGCGGTATTGGTCAGGTCTGGTATGGCAGTGTTATCCAGTCACAGTATGGCGGTATTGGTCAGGTCTTATATGACAGTGTTATCCAGTAACAGTATGGCGGTATTGGTCAGGTCTGGTATGACAGTGTTATCCAGTCACAGTATGGCGGTATTGGTCAGGTCTGGTGTGGCAGTGTTATCCAGTCACAGTATGGCGGTATTGGTCAGGTCTGGTGTGGCAGTGTTATCCAGTCACAGTATGGCGTTATTGGTCAGGTCTGGTGTGGCAGTGTTATCCAGTCACAGTATGGCGGTATTGGTCAGGTCTGGTGTGGCGGTGTTATCCAGTCACAGTATGGCGGTATTGGTCAGGTCTGGCAGTGTTATCCAGTCACAGTATGGCGGTATTGGTCAGGTCTGGTATGACAGTGTTATCCAGCACAGTATGGCGGTATTGGTCAGGTCTGGTGTAGCAGTGTTACCCAGTCACAGTTTGGTATATCTGTTGTGCCCTGTATATACATGTACTGTATGGATGGAGTAGGGGGTCCTGTATATACATGTACTGTATAGATGGAGTAGGGGGCCCTGTATATACATGTTCTGTATAGATGGAGTAGGGGGCCCTGTATATACATTTACTGTATAGATGGAGTAGGGGGTCCTGTATATACATGTTCTGTATAGATGGAGTAGGGGGCCCTGTATATACATGTACTGTATAGATGGAGTAGGGGGTCCTGTATATACATGTCCTGTATAGATGGAGTAGGGGGTCCTGTATATACATGTCCTGTATAGATGGAGTAGGGGGTCCTGTATATACATGTACTGTATAGATGGAGTAAGGGGTCCTGTATATACATGTACTGTATAGATGGAGTAAGGGGTCCTGTATATACATGTACTGTATAGATGGAGTAGGGGCTCCTGTATATACATGTACTGTATAGATGGAGTAGGGGCTCCTGTATATACATGTACTGTATAGATGGAGTAGGGGCTCCTGTATATACATGTACTGTATAGATGGAGTAGGGGGTCCTGTATATACATGTACTGTATAGATGGAGTAGGGGGCCCTGTATATATATGTACTGTATAGATGGAGTAGGGGGTCCTGTATATACATGTACTGTATAGATGGAGTAGGGGGTCCTGTATATACATGTACTGTATAGATGGAGTAGGGGGTCCTGTATATACATGTACTGTATAGATGGAGTAGGGGGCCCTGTATATATATGTACTGTATAGATGGAGTAGGGGGTCCTGTATATATATGTACTGTATAGATGGAGTAGGGGGTCCTGTATATACATGTACTGTATAGATGGAGTAGGGGGCCCTGTATATACATGTACTGTATAGATGGAGTAGGGGGTCCTGTATATACATGTACTGTATAGATGGAGTAGGGGGTCCTGTATATACATGTACTGTATAGATGGAGTAGGGGGCCCTGTATATATATGTACTGTATAGATGGAGTAGGGGGCCCTGTATATATATGTACTGTATAGATGGAGTAGGGGGTCCTGTATATATATGTACTGTATAGATGGAGTAGGGGGTCCTGTATATACATGTACTGTATAGATGGAGTAGGGGGTCCTGTATATACATGTACTGTATGGATGGAGTAGGGGGCCCTGTATATACATGTACTGTATAGATCAGGGGTGGGGAACCTCCGGCCCGCGGGCCGCATCCGGCCCCTGAGACCTCCCGATGCGGCCCGCGGCCCGCAGCTCCCCTGTGATGCGCGCCGCTCTGCTGGGGAAGAAGCCGGCATACACAGCATCCTCCGGTGTCTGTGACAGCTGGCGGACACCGGAGGATGCTGTCTGTGCCGGCTTCTTCCCCAGCAGAGCGGCGCGTGTCTTTAGTCTCTTGCGGGCCACGCGCGATGACGTCATTTCATCGCGCGCCGCCTGCAGGAGAAGACCGGCACAGAGGACCTGGGAGAGAAGAGGACCTGGACTGCGTGGGAGCGGAGGTAAGGTGAGTGGGATGTTTATTTTTTTATTTGGGGGTTAACTAGGATCCCAGGGACATGACTGATGGGGGGGGACAACTAGGCTACCAGGGACATGACTGATGGGGGGACAACTAGGCTACCAGGGACATGACTGATGGGGGGGGGCAACTAGGCTACCAGGGACATGACTGATGGGGGGGACAACTAGGCTACCGGGGACATGCCTGATGGGGGGGGAATAACTAGGCTACCAGGGACATGACTGATGGGGGGGGGGAATAACTAGGCTACCAGGGACATGTCTGATGGGGGGGGGGAATAACTAGGCTACCAGAGACATGACTGATGGGGGGGAATAACTAGGCTACCAGGGACATGACTGATGGGGGGGGAATAACTAGGCTACCAGAGACATGACTGATGGGGGGGGGGGGGAATAACTAGGCTACCAGGGACATAACTGATGGGGGGGGGGGACAACTAGGCTACCAGGGACATGCCTGATGGGGGGGGGGGGGAATAACTAGGCTACCAGGGACATGCCTGATGGGGGGGGGGGGACAACTAGGCCACCAGGGACATGACTGATGGGGGGGACAACTAGGCTACCAGGGACATGACTGATGGGGGGGACAACTAGGCTACCAGAGACATGACTGATGGGGGGGGGACAACTAGGCTACCAGGGACATGACTGATGGGGGGGACAACTAGGCTACCAGGGACATGACTGATGGGGGGATAACTAGGCCACCAGGGACATGACTGATGGGGGAGACAACTAGGCTACCAGAGACATGACTGATGGGGGGGAATAACTAGGCTACCAGGGACATGACTGATGGGGGGGGAATAACTAGGCTACCAGAGACATGACTGATGGGGGGGGGGGGACAACTAGGCTACCAGGGACATGACTGATGGGGGGGACAACTAGGCTACCAGAGACATGACTGATGGGGGGGGAATAACTAGGCTACCAGGGACATGCCTGATGGGGGTTAACTAGGCTACCAGGGACATGACTTGGGGGTTAACTAGACTACAAGGGGCATCACTGGGGGTTAACTACAATAGCAGGGGCACTGGGGGAACAATACTATGCCTTGTCCTGGGTGCTGCAAACCCCCGCTACTAACTGCCGCGCACGGTATGCGGCCCTCGAATGATTTTATTAATGCCCGACCGGCCCTCGACATGGAAAAGGTTCCCCACCCCTGGTATAGATGGAGTAGGGGGCCCTGTATATACATGTACTGTATGGATGGAGTAGGGGGTCCTGTATATACATGTACTGTATGGATGGAGTAGGGGGTCCTGTATATACATGTACTGTATAGATGGAGTAGGGGGTCCTGTATATACATGTACTGTATAGATGGAGTAGGGGGTCCTGTATATACATGTACTGTATAGATGGAGTAGGGGGCCCTGTATATACATGTACTGTATAGATGGAGTAGGGGGTCCTGTATATACATGTACTGTATAGATGGAGTAGGGGGCCCTGTATATACATGTACTGTATAGATGGAGTAGGGGGCCCTGTATATACATGTACTGTATAGATGGAGTAGGGGGCCCTGTATATACATGTACTGTATGGATGGAGTAGGGGGCCCTGTATATACATGTACTGTATAGATGGAGTAGGGGGTCCTGTATATACATGTCCTGTATAGATGGAGTAGGGGGTCCTATATATACATGTACTGTATAGATGGAGTAGGGGGCCCTGTATATACATGTACTGTATAGATGGAGTAGGGGGCCCTGTATATATATGTACTGTATAGATGGAGTAGGGGGTCCTGTATATACATGTACTGTATAGATGGAGTAGGGGTCCTGTATATACATGTACTGTATAGATGGAGTAGGGGGCCCTGTATATACATGTACTGTATAGATGGAGTAGGGGGCCCTGTATATACATGTACTGTATAGATGGAGTAGGGGGCCCTGTATATACATGTACTGTATAGATGGAGTAGGGGGCCCTGTATATACATGTACTGTATGGATGGAGTAGGGGGCCCTGTATATACATGTACTGTATAGATGGAGTAGGGGGTCCTGTATATACATGTACTGTATAGATGGAGTAGGGGGCCCTGTATATACATGTACTGTATAGTTGGAGTAGGGGGTCCTGTATATACATGTCCTGTATAGATGGAGTAGGGGGTCCTGTATATACATGTACTGTATAGATGGAGTAGGGGGCCCTGTATACATGTACTGTATAGATGGAGTAGGGCGTCTACCAGTTATTACTGTGGATGTTGTGAGGCAGCTGCCCTAGCAACCATTGCTCCCTGTGAAAATGAAAGCAGTAATCCTATTGGTTGCTAAGGCTCCAACTGCCGTGTCTGCTGCAGCTAATTATATCACCTTTGTTTGCAGTGAGGAGATTTTCCCATTCATCTCTATGGGGCGCCGCTCTTTCCCCACCCCCTCCCCTCCTGTACATCTGGCGGGGACGCGACCTTCGCAATAACCTTCCCGGGCACCCAATGTATCTGTGGGCCAAATTTGGGGTCAAACGGTTCAGGCGTTTGGAAGTCTATAGAGGACAGACAGAAGGACAGACAGACTTTGATTTTTATGATATAGATAATCCATCCAGCATAAAGTGCATACAATAAAAGTGCTAGTGCCAGTAGCTACAGTACGCTGATAGGAATCACATACATGTAAACAAGTACATATGGATGACAATAATGTTTGCCGGTGTGCAACACAGGTCCCAGTCCAATGTGAGACAGGCATGGAAGATTTGTCTCCTAAGGGGGGATAGCAGAAGGAGAAGAAGACAATCTGAATTTGCACAGATGCCATTTTTCTTCACTTCCTGGATTTCTATCAGCTACCAGTGTGGCAGAACCGTACAGATGCGGTAAGACATTGTATAGACACATATATTTAACTTTTAACCCATTAAGGAGCGGGCCTAAAATGGCCTTAAGGACTGAGGCAAGTGTCATTTTATTCATTAATAACTTGGGAATGCTCTTGCCTATCCGGCTGATTCTGAGATTGTTTTCTCGTGACATATTGTACTTTACATTTAATGCAACATGGCCCTCGAAATCCATTCCAGCCAAATCCAGCCTCCAAAAGCTAAATGGTGCTCCTTTCCTTCGGAGGCTTACCCTGCACCCACATGTTGCCTTAAGTCCACATGTGGGGTATTTCCGTACTCTACACATTTTGTGTTGTTTTTTTTTTAAATCTTTTAACCCCTTGTAAAATTAATCAAGACAAGATCAATGATTTAGTATAAAAATTAAATTTTTTTTTACTCTAAATGTTGGTCTAGCCTTGATTTTTTCCATTTCCACAAGGGGTTAAAAAAGGAAATGAATGCAAAACGTGTAGGGTAATTTCCCCTGAGTACGAAAATTCCCCACATGTGGACATAATGTGCCATATGGGCACAGGGCAAACCACCAAAGGGACAGAGCGCCATTTAGAGGCTGGAATGGAGGATGAAGGCCATGTCGCAATTACAAAGCTACTGTGCTGCCAGGACAGTAGAAACCCCCCACAAGTGACCCTATTCTAGAAACTTCACCCCTCAAGGAATCTAACAAGGGGTGCAGTGAGCATATGGACCTCACTGGTGACTGGCACATATGTAGAACATGTGGTGTGAAATTAAAAAATTCAATTTTTTTTTCATTTTCACGGCACAAATTTGTCCGTCACCAGGGGCCCATATCCCGGCTGCCCCCCTGTTAGATTCCTTATGGGGTGTAGTTTTCAGATTGGGGTCACTTGTGGGGGGTTTCTACTATCCTGGCCACACAGAGGCTTTGTAATTGCATCATGGCAAGCCTCTAATGGGAATGGCGGCCATACCTACTTAGCTGGGGAAAAGGGACAATTCTAATTTATTTGGGGGTATTAGGCCAATTATTAGTTTATAAGGTTGAAAAGTACAAGAGTCCATCAAATTCAACCTGTGTTGATCCAGAGGAAGGCAAAAAACCCTCGTAAGGCAGACGACAGAAGCCTTATCACAGGGAAAAAAACTCCTTCCCCACTCCATAATGGCAATCAAAATAATCCCTGGATCAACGTGACCCCTATAATAGGAATAAGGGACAGAATTTAGAAAATGTAGAACTCCAATGACGTGTGGTACAGCTTGAAGCGATCCTGTATGCAGAGCCGGGGCGATCAGGACAGGTGTCACACTGGAAAATGGTGTCCTTCCTGATCCCCCTGTTACACCACACTCTGCACTTCTGGGGTCTCCTGTTTTCCAGTGTGGGGGACGTCACCTGGAAAATGTTGTCCTGGTGCGATACGGGGTCCCTCATATCCAGAAGTGCTGGGTCCGCTGCATGGCTGCTAAATATTAGGGCTCTATTACTGTTTCTGATATTTTCGGATCGTGCCACAAGCTACAGTAGCTCGGGCAGCGAGAGACCAGAGGAGGGGGTGCTGGTATAAACGTTATCCCCGTACAGGTGGTAACCTTTATCCAGCAGTGGGAAGATCAGTTCCCAAACGATCTTCCCACTAACTCCGAGGATGGGGGGGGGGCATCTGGGGGCTGGATTCGGGTGTCCCTTCCTTCAAACTCTAAGGGTACCTGCTCACTGGCGAAGGATAACCCTTTGTGCATTCCGCAGCTGGCACCCGTCTCCGCACATGTCATAGACTCCAATCTATGTACGGGCGGATTACGCCCTCTGTCCAAAGAATGAACGTGTTCATTCTCTGGATGGACGACTGAATCCGCCCATGCATAGAATGGAGTCTATGACATGTGCGGAGACGTGCGCACCTGCATCAGTCCGCCGGCGGGTGCCAGCTGAGGAATGCACAAAGGGTTATCCTTCTCCATTCCGCAGTGTGCACGTACCCTAAATCTGTAAGTGTACCCTGAGGTGCGCTCACAGAGTTTGTAGAGTTTCCCGCCAAACTGTCATCTCTTATTGGCACGGTACTGGTGGAAAAGACGTGTCTGGGGGGCAGCGTACGCTACGCTACCCTCAGACACGTCACTGGATGATGAGGATGAGGATGAAAAGGGGGAAAAAAGTTTCCTCCCCTTTCATCCTCACTGGCTGTTTCGGTGTCGGAGGCAATAATAGCGTATGCGTCCGAAGCCGAAAAAACCCTGGGGGCCATTTTTATATGGGATTGGTATATGGGGTATGTAAATGTGTAGTGGTGTAGTGTAAAACTTTATTCCGTGTAGTGTAATGGTGTTTTTTACTTGTTTTTTTTTAACATTAACTCTTTAAGGACGTGCTAACTTTTTTTCCTCCATGTGCTTAAAAGGCCATAGCACTTGCATTTTACACCTACAGACCCACATGAGCCCTTATTCTTTGCGTCACTAATTGTACTTCGCAATGACAGGCTGAATTTTTCCATAAAATATGCTGCGAAACCAGAAAAAAATTATATGCGCAGTGAAATTGAAAAAAAAAACGCAATTATTTTTCTTTGGGGGGGCTTCATTTTTACGCCGTGTGTCCTATGGAAAAACTTAGTTGTTATATATGTTCCTCAAGTCATTAAGATTAAAACGATATGTAACATGTATAACTTTTATTGTATCTGATGGCCTGTAAAAAATTAAAACCATTGTTAACAAATATACGTTCCTTAAAATCGCTCTATTCCCTTATAGCGCTTTTATCCTTTAGTCTATGGGGCTGTGTGAGGTGTCATTTTTTGCGCCATGATGTGTTCTTTCTATCGGTACCTTGATTGCGCATATGCGACTTTTTGATCGCTTTATATTACATTTTTTCTGGATTTGATGCGACCAAAAATGCGCAATTTTGCACTTTGTGATTTTTTTGCGCTGACGCCGTTTATCGTGCGAGATCAGGAATGTGATTAATTAATAGTTCTGGGGATTACGCACGCGGCAATAGCAATCATGTTTATTTATTTATTTTTATTTGTAAAATGGGAAAAGGGTGATTCAGACTTTTATTAGTGGAGGGGATTTTTTATTAATAAAAACACTTTTTTTTTACTTTCCCTTACAGTAATATGAAGCCCCCTGGGGGACTTCTATATACACAGAACTGATCTCCCATTGAGATCAATCCTGTGTATATAATAGAGCAATGATCCATCAGATCGGTGCTCTATTATAATGGTCTGCTGCAGACCATCTGAATAGATTGCCGAGCCGGGATCAGCGTCATTCCGACACTGAGCACCGGCCGGCTCATTAGAACGGATCTCCACTCCGCGATCGCATCGCGGGGGGGAGATCCCCCACTGGACACCAGGGAGAGGGGGCACAGCTGCTATTTAAATGCAGCTGTCAGCTTTGACAGCGGCATTCGAATAGTTAATTAGCCGGCCGCGGCGATCGGCCGCGCCGGCTAATACACGCGGTCCCTGGCTGCACTTAGCAACCGGGGACCGCGCGCTGCAGAGAGGGCTCACGCCGGGAGCCCTTTCTGTTTACTCTTAATGGCCGCATGACGGGTAAGAGGTTAAGTATAAAAAAAAAAAAAACTACGCCAAAAAAGGAGTTGCCGATAAATGCCGCACTTATCAGCGGACCGTGGCTGTAGGAAATAGGAAAAAAAAACACCCTACGCCAAAAAGGAGGAATTGCTGATCAGCGGCACACTTTCTTCAACCCTATAGCTACTGATATGTGTATTATATACAAAGCCAAAGTTTGGAAAAAGCCAAAGTTTGACGACGCTGGAGCAGATGATTGCCAAAGGGGACCACCGGAAAAAGCTGAAGACGAGGACGCGATCGGAACCCGGAAGACGCGATCGGGACGCTGGATCAGGTGAGTATGGGTAAATACCTGCTGTGGACACCTCAGCTACCTAGCTGAGGTGTCCACAGCAGGTATTTACCCTTTCTTGGGGTACTTATCTCGCCGTCATCGGGACGTGGCACCGTGTCCACCATTACTTTTAACAGTAATGGCGGTTGGTGCCGTTCTCGGACAGCACCGACCACCATTGCTTTCCGGGCCGTCGGGTCACCGATGACCCGGAAAGCTGCAGATCGCCGCCATTGGCTGATCTGAATTGATCGGGGAAACCGCCGGCGTAAATGTACGCCCGTTTGCATTAAGGCACGGGCTTTGGGGGCGTACATTTAAGCCCGCGGTCGTTAGGGGTTAATGTACTTTTAATAGAAAACAAGTTTTTCTTATCTGGAGTTCCCCTTTAAGGACTCTGTTCTTTTCTGGTTTTCTTTTACGGCTGCATTCACACGTTCCGAGAAGTTGTCCGTGCGCACGGACAATTTTACAGTCCATTGCTTTCTATTGGGCTATTCAGATGTTCCGTGATTTCACGGATCCGTGATCTGTTCCGTTAAAAAATAGGACATGTCATTTCTCGGAACGGATGCACGGAAAGGATTTCCCATAGAAATCAATGATATCCGTGTTTTTCACAGATGTACACGGATGTGACATCAGTGTTCATCCGTGAAAAACACGGATGTGATGTAATCAATGTAATTTAAAATGCTTTAACACAGATCCGTGAAAAAAACGGACACTGATGCAAAACGGATGAAAAACGGACTGTTTTGCACGGATCACGGAGGTAGCTGCCGGACCACAATCACGGACCGGGAAAAACACTGAACGTGTGAATGCAGCCTACCTCTAACCGCTCCTTCAGTGTATCCTTCTCGGGCTCTACTTCTTCTCCCTTACCTCTCTCTGTTGGTTTTCCCCAGGGATCAGTCCTGGATCCCCTCCTCTTCTCACTCTATACAGCCCCCATCAGACAGACCATCACTAGGTTTGGCCGATGACACCCAGTTATACACTTCTTCTCGTGACATCACCCCTGCATTCCTACAAAATACTAGTGACTGCCTATCTGCTCTCTCTAACACTATGACCTCTCTCTTTCTCAAACTTAATCTCTCCAAAACTGAACTTCTCGTATTCCCTCCCTCTAACGAACCTAAACTCAACATCTCACTCTCAGTCTGTGGTACTAGCATAACTTCTGTGCATCAAGCTCTATGTCTGGAGGTTATGATAGACTCTGATCTATCCTTCACTTCCTATATCCAAGCTCTTACATGCTCCTGTCACCTACATCTCAAAAACATCTCGAAAATCCGCCCATTTCTCACCACTGACACCACCCAAACTCTGACTGTCGCCCTGATCCACTCCCGTCTTGACTTCTGTAACTCCCTACTAATCGGTCTTCCTTTCTCTAAGCTGTCCAATCTCCAGTCTATCCTGAACGCCCTAGGCTGATCGTGTCATCGGCTGATCGTTTATTTAGGGCCAGACCTAAAATCATTGGTCCCCCACCGCGCATTGCTATGGTGGAATAGCGGTGCGCTGCGGGCGACCGACGATTTGAGAAGCACCATACATTACTTGTGCGGGCTTCTCCTCCGCTCCGTCTTCCTCCCCGGGTCCCACGCGCTCTAGCTTCAGAATGGCCTGTTAGCCGTCAGAGCGCTCAACCAATCACAGGCTGGGACCACCGCGGCCTGTGATTGGCTGAGTGACCTGTCAGCTGACAGGCCATTCTGAAGCTAGAGCGCGCGGGACCTGGGGAGGAATACGGAGCGGAGGAGAAGCCCTGCAGCCCGGACAGGTAATATATGGTGCAAGGACATCGGTAACGATGTCCCTGCAGCCCTCACTCAGTGATCATCGGGCCGTGGAGTAGGCCCAATAAACGAGCGCCGATCTAGCAGATCTGCGCTCGTTTACATCGTTGATCGGGCCCTGCTTGGCACATGGAATAGGGCCCTAACCTCTTCTATAATCAGAACCTCTCATTCCCGCCTCCAAGACTTCTCTCGTGCTGCACCAGTTCTCTGGAACTCCCTACCCAAAGAGCTTAGACTAATTTCCAACACCCCCAGTTTCAAGCGCGCCCTGAAGACTCATCTCTTCAGGTGCGCTTATAACATTTCCTAATATTGTCGCCCTCACTGCTATCCCTCCTGCATCCTCTCTATATCCCTCCCCTTTGGTGCCATCTACACTGTACTTGCTACCTGAGCTCAGAAAATGGTGTGTGACTGTCTCGCCCAATCACCTATAGGGACTTTAGAGATTCTATGTACAATGACTGGAACATTGACAAATAAAGCACTTGTTGCCTCTCGTCACCCCCAGTCATCCTAGTCTGTACGCTCTTGAGAGCAGGTCTCTAATTCTGTAGGGGTGCACCTGAAAAAGAAACAAGCCCTCACATGGCTTTATTTTTTTTTAATTAATTTTTATTATATATATATATATATATATATATATATATATATATATATATATATATAATGTAACTAAAAATATCTGCAATTCTGGCACTTTTTCCCCTCTCTTCGTTTACGCCATTCGCTATTTAATAGATCGGACAAATAACTTAAATTTTCTTTAAAAATTGCTCTAGTACCATCGTTATAACACATTTATTTTTTAGTCAGAAAAATCAGGAATATGATAATTAGTTTGGGTGATTACGCAGGCTGCCATACCAAATGTTTTTTTATAATTTATAAGTTCACAGGACAGAATCTGCGCAGATTAATTCCAACGGATTCCATCGCTAGTACCCGCTCACGGCTGCGTCCCTCTCTGCCCGTGCCATAGACAGCATTCTATGCATGTGTGGATTCTGCATTCCGCATGTCAATTATTTCGGCAGATAGCGGAATCGGCCTGCCCATAGAATAGTGTCTATGGAGCCGGCGGAAAGGCCCACGGTCGTGAGTGGGTATGCCGGAATTTATCTACGCGGATTACGTAGTGTGACCCCCCTTATAATGGGAAAAGAGGGTTATTAAAATTTTTATTAGGGAAGTTTTTTTTTAGTATTTACATATTGCATTGATCAGTTCTCCATTACTAAGAGCAATGGTGTGCCAAGCCAGGAGCAGCGTCATTGCAATGCTGAGGCCCGAGCAGAAGAAAGGATTGCCCCCGCAATTGCATCTTTGGGGGGGGATCCTTCCCCTAGACCCCAGGTGAATGGCTTTTGAAGGGGTGGTATCAAGATCGCTCTTATAGAGCCTGTGCCAAATCTCTGAATCGGATGCACATAACTAGGTAAGTGATACATGATTCTGTTCAGCTTCTCTTTCACTAGTTTATGCTACCTTGAGATAGGACAGCATTAACCAACTGAGAGTCATCTTAAAGTAGTAATCCAGGATTAGAAAAACGTGTCATCTTGTCTTTTTTTTAATCCTGGATAACCTTTTTAACTCAAAATACCTATGGGATCTAAATGCTCACTCCACATATATATATGAATGCCTTTAGGGGTGTAGCTTTTAATATGTATCCTTCACTCCTGATCCCTGCCAGATGTATTGATACCACTGAGGTACTGTGATCATAGGTACAGTACAGTAAATAGCAGTAAAGGAGGCCTCAAATGCTGCATGGTGCTATTTTTCTTCTGTGCCCTAACAATAGTTAATAGTTGCATTTGGGGGTATTGGGGAGAAGCCACGTAATAGTCTCTTACTAGAGCCACATATAGAACATTTCTGAAAGCTGCAGAATTGGAATAACAACTCTTGAGTTGCAATGTTCTAACAGGGGTAGGTTGGGTGCCAGGGTTCATCATCGGGTTCGGGGTGAGCTTCTTCCGGCACAGACAGCATGTATCACAGTCCGGAAGCTCACAACTGCAGCCCCGCGGTCCCGAACTTCTCTCCTGCTCGGCGATGATGTCACATGCGTCATCGCCGCTGAGCAGGGGAGAAGATCGGGACTGCAGGGCTGCAGCCATGAGCTTCCGGACTGTGATACATGCTGTCTGTGCCGGAAGAAGCACACCCTGGACCGAAGCTGCTTTGCAGGGGACCTGCCCTCCGGCTGCTCCCTCTTCCCCCCCAGCCTCTCTCCCTGCCCCCCCAGCTTTTCCCCCTGCCCCATCTGCTCTCCCTGCCCCTCAGCTTCTCCCACTGCCCCCCAAGCTGCTCCCCTGCCACCCCAAGGTTCTTTGAGTAGGAGGATGGATGGTGTGAAGACAAACAGAGGATGCTGGCACATATAGGGACTGAGCTGCATGTGGCTGCAGCTCAAGTAGTAAGTGAAGGGACATTGAAAGCTTGCCAAGATGGTGCTGGGGGTGTAAGAAAGTAGCAGTTTTGTTCTTGACAGCAAAATGAAGACAAGGTAAACAGAATCTCTTCTTGACAGAACATATTTTGACAGAGGGAGGTTAGGGTGTGCTCTGGCGCCGAACTTCTGCTTTGAGTAGAGGCATGCAATGGTGATTTACTCATCTCAACCAATTTATTAAAGCAAGAGCCAGCAATGGTGGTGGGTGTACCCCAACAGAAAAAAAAAAAATGTTAGTGTCTTGGTAACCTATCATTTGCCCTTGAGCATCAGTTACAGCTTGATAACCACATCTCATGCTGTCCGCAAGTTGACTTATTGTCTGCTGTGGCATGACAGTCTTGAAGGGCTGCCTTCAGGTAATTGAGGTTCTCGGGTGAATTTATGAACCACTACACGGCAACTCATCTGTCCCATAAGTTTTCTATGTGTTTCAGGTCTGGAGAAAGTGCAGGCCAATCCATTTGAGGTACCCCAGCCTTCAGCAGCCATTCCCTAATAATGCAACCTTGATTAGTTAAAATGTTGTCATCCATGAAGATGAAATTAGGCCTGTGTTGCTCATGCTGAGGCACAATGACTGGATTAATGATGTTGTTCAAGTAGTATGGGCTTGTCTGCCCGCACTTTAACAGCACCACCTAACAAGGTCCTTGTCAAAGAATAGTAATGTGCAAATAGTACAGAAACATTGAACAGTGGGACATGGGCATTTAGAAGCTTACAGAAGGTCACATTAAAGGACAAGTGCCATGAAAAACTTTCCCAGTAATTGAAGCATATTACAAAGTTATATAACTCTGTAATATGCTTCAATCACCTATCTGCCTCCCTTCCCTGTCTTTTCCCCCCTCCACCCCCCACCAGGAAGTGTCCTGACTCACACAGACCTGATTACTGTGGTCACCGTCACCAAGCTCTTCTCTCAGCTCCTTCTCCTGTTACACTAGCCTCCCCCCTGCCCTGCCTTGTCAGGTGACAGGCTTGCTCAGCTCCCATTGGCTGAACAACTGCAAGCCATCACTTGTCACATCTCACTTGCTTATCTTCCCTCAGACTGACTCCGGCAGATAGGCAGCTCCCCCCTCCCCTCATACTCAATCTCCTACTGCCATGGACTCAGTGAAGGAGTCATGTCACTAGAGAAGATAAGCTGACCAAGCTGAGTCACCTGACAAGGAGGGGAGGGGGAGGCTGGTGTAACAGGACCTAGAGCAGCCGAGCTGCCTGGTGACGGTGACGACAGTAATCAGGTCTGTGTGAGTCAGGACACTTTCTGGTGGGGGGTGGAGGGGGGAAAAGACAGGGAAGGGAGGCAGATAGGTGATTGAAGCATATTACAGAGTTATATAACTTTGTAATGGTGCGTTTACACAGAAAGATTTATCTGACAGATTTTGGAAGCCAAAGCCAGGAATGGATTTGAAAAGAGGATAGATTCCAGTCTTTCCTTTATGACCTGATCCCTGTTTATAGTCTGTTCCTGGTTTTGGCTTCAAAGATCTGTCAGATAAATCTGTCTGTGTAAACGCACCATAATGTGCTTCAATTACTGGGAAAAAGTTTTTCATGGCACTTGTCCTTTAAATTCACTTGTAAAGGGATGTCAGAAATATGGAACAGCTGATGGCAATGATTAATAATAAGCTTGAATACTTAAATAAGGTCTGGAGGCCTTGGGACATATACTGGACAGAAAAAGAGTCAGATTGTGCTACACCCTTTGGTGCAGGACAGTCTACATAGTTTGCAAACTCTCACCATAATTCCCTTCCTTGTGTCTCCTGTCTTGTCTTGTTTCCCCGAGAATTTGTTTTTCCTCACTACTTTGCTAGAGGTGTATTCGTACCGAGTTCTTTTATTACTTTTGAGCTCTAACTCCCTTTGACTTAGTAGGGTATTTTCTTTGATGTTTATGCAAAGTTTCTGTGTACATGACCGTTATACAACTGTCATTTGCCATTTACACATTGATTTCTGTATTGTATAAAACAAAAAACTTTGAATAAAAATTACAATTAAAAAAAAAAATTCACTTGTAAAGAATAGATTGCATTTTAGGTTCATCCTGAAGCTAAATATCCCTAACTTTTTGTGTGTAGTGCATGTCCCTTAGAGATACTTCAGACCTAAATTGGTGCCTAAAAATTAGGCTGGGTCCTTCCTGGAGGGATATCTGGCTAGACCTGTGTTTCAAGACTCTTTTATGAGGCTCCACGAGCTCTTCTTTTGCATATTCATGTTTCCCAGGGGGCAATGCACCATGGACTTCACTGCTTTAACCCCTTAACGACATCGGGCGTAAATTTACGCCCTGATGCCTGTAAGGGAGTTGAGAGCGGGGCCGCGCGGCGACCCCGCTCTGAACCGCGGCGGTCCCGGGTGCCACTTGTAGCCTGGGACCGCTGGTATTAGCGGGCACAGTCCGATCGCCGTGCCCGCTAATACTGTAATCAGATGCAGCTGTCAAACATGACAGCTGCATCCGATTACCGGACGCAGCGTCATCCCTGGTGTCTAGTGAGGAGATCGCTCCTCCGGGATGTTATCCTGGAGGAGCGATCTCCGTAACTGAAGCCGGCCGGGGACCGCTCCAAGATGGCGCCGTCCCCGGCTCGGCACTCGTTTACTTCTGGCTGCAGCAGCCGGAAGTAAACGAGTGCCTATCTCATGGATCTCTGCAGCATATCTATGCTGCAGAGATCTCAATGAGAGATCAAAGCACTTATACTAGAAGTCCCCCAGGGGGGCTTCTAGTATAAGTGTAAAAGTAAAAAAAAAGTGTCATTATTAGTAAAAAGCCCCCTCCCCTAATAAAAGTCTGAATCACCCCCCTTTTCCCAGGTTATAAATAAAAGTAAATAAATAAACATGTTTGCTATCGACGCATGCGTAATCGCCCGAACTATTAATTAATCACATTCCTGATCTCGCACGGTAAGCAGCGTAAGCGCCAAAAAATCCCAAAGTGCAAAATTGCGCATTTTTGGTCGCATCAAATCCAGAAAAATTGTAATAAAAAGCAATCAAAAAGTCGTATATGCTCAATCAAGACACCGATAGAAAGAACATATCATGGCGCAAAAAATGACACCTCACACAGCCCCATAGAACAAAGGATAAAAGCGCTATAAGCCTGGGAATGGAGCGGTTTTTAGTGATGTATATTTGTTGACAATGGTTTAAATTTTTTACAGGCCATTAGATACAATATAAGTTATACATGTTATATATCGTTTTAATCGTAACGACTTGAGGAACATATATAACAAGTCAGTTTTACCCCAGGGCGAATGGCGTAAAAACACATTTCCCCCAAATAAACAAAATGCGTTTTTTTTTTCAATTTCACCACACTTTGAATTTTTTTCTGGTTTCGCAGTGTACTTTATGCAAAAATTCAGCCTGTCATTGCAAAGTACAATTAGTGACGCAAAAAATAAGGGCTCATGTGGGTCTCTAGGTGAAAAAATGCAAGTGCTATGGCCTTTTAAGCACAAGGAGGAAAAACCGAAAACGCAAAAATCGAAATTGGCTCTGTCCCTAAGGGGTTAAGCGCTTTCACTAGCAGCCGGCAGTGTTGTCGTTTGGCTGGTCTCCCTGAGATCAGCGATCTGTTTCTCTTATGGCTTTACAAGGCATTGCTCCCACCCAGCCAGAATCCTGCTTCACACTGATGAGGGGCAACACCCCGAAACAGCTGTATGTGGATGGTTACCTGGCCTTGGTTTTTCCCTTGTCATTACATTGACTTATAGGGCCACTTAATATGGTGGTTTTGGTGGTTTCCTTACAGGAGCCACCCCTTGGCTGGGTCCTTCTTGGAGGGATATCTGGCTACTCCTGTGTTTCGAAACTCTTTGATGAGGCTCCACGGGCTACCTGGCCTTGGTTTTTCCCTTTTCATTACATTGACTTAGGGCCCATTTACACAGAAAGATTATCTGACAGATTATCTGCCAAAGATTAGAAGCCAAAGCCAGGAATTGATTTGAAGAGGCAGAATCTCAGGCTTTCCTTTATGACCTGCTTTCTGTTTATAGTCTGTTCCTGGCTTTGGCTTCAAATCTTTGGCAGATAATCTGTGAGATAATCTTTCTGTGTAAATGGACCCTAATAGGGCCACTTAATATGGTGGTTTTGCTGGTTTCTTTACAGGAGCCACCCCTTGGCTGGGTCCTTCCCGGAGGGATATCTGGCTAGACATGTGTTTCGAGACTCTTTAATGAGGCTCCACGGGCTCTTCTTTTGCATGAAAATTTGAATGTAAGATTTTGAATAATTTGAATAAGGTATTAAAAATGATGCCAACATTAAGTATACAGACGGTAAAAGATAATTGACTAGTTTAAGTGGTGTAACTTTTCCTGGAAAGACTGGGAAAAAGAAGAACTCCCCAGCTTCTCCATAGATAATGCATTATGCCCTGATGTCACAGGAGGCTTGGCTGGATCCGATGTCTGAGCTCCATCTCCACCCCCTTTAGTGAAAAAGCAGAGTGTGAGTACAGCAGGTTCTGAAACCTCACTGATTTGCAAAGGAAATGTTCTGCAACAGCTTAGGGTGGGGAACTGGCAAGAGAAGTGCTGGGGAGGGGAAGTAAGCAGGATAGGAGGGCTGTAGAGCTAAGGGAAAGCAGTGCATTCTGGGAACTTTAATACTGAACAACTGCTCAACCAGGAGGTATAAACTGAAAATATAGAACTAAAAACCATTTTTATTTTTTAACCTGATGTTGGAGTGCAACTTTAAAGATTAACCTCCCGGGCCAATTTTCGTTTTTTCCTCCTCGTGTTTGAGAGGCCAGAGCGCTTGTATTTGTTCACCTACAGACGCACATGAGCCCTTATTGTTTGTGCCACTAATTGTACTTTGCAGTGACAGACTTAATGTTTGCATAAAGTATGCTGCAAAACCAGAAAGAAATTATATGTGAAATTGAAAATAAAAGGCAATATTTTTTATTTGGGGTGATCTTGTGTTTACGCCATTTGCCCTATGGTAAAACTGACATGTTATCTATGGCCCTCGAGTTGATATGATTACGACGATATGCAACTTGCATAGCTTTTAAAAAATTAAAACCTTCTAAATAAAACTAAATGTTCCTTAAAATCGCTCTAATCCCATCCTTATAAATTTTTATCCTTTGGTCTATGGGGCTGTGTGAGGTGTCATTTTTTTGTGCCATGATCTGTACTTTCTATCGGTACCTTATTTGCGTATATGCAACTTTTTATCACAATTTTTCTGGATTTGATGCACTCAAAAATGTGCAGTTTTGCACTTTGGAATTTTTGGCGCTTACGCTGTTTACCATGCGAGATCAGAAATGTGATAATTTAATAGTGTGGGCGATTACACATGCTGTGACACCAAATATGTTTGTTTTATTTTATTTATAAAATGGGAAAAGGGGAGTGATTCAGACTTTTATTAGGGGAGGGGTTTCTTTATTAATAAAAACTTTTTTCTTCCACGTACATTAATTAGAGGCCCCCCTGGAGGACTATATACACAGCACTGATCTCCCATTGAGATCAATGTTGTGTATACAATAGAGCACTGATCCATCAGATCAGTGCTCTATAACTCTGGTCTGCAGCAGATCAGATACATGGATTGCAGAGCCGGGATCAGCGTCATTCCAACGCCGAGGCCTGGCCCTGCCCGGCCCGGCCCGTATAACGGATCTGACTACTAGACACCAGGGATAAGGCTGCAAAGGACTTTTAAATGCAGCTGTCATGTTTAACAGCTGCACTTTACTGTCCTAACTAGACGGTGCAGCGATCAGCTGCACCCACTAATAGCTGCAGTCCCAGGCTGCAGAAAGCATCCAGGATCGCAGCGTGGTCCCTCTCTGAACCTCCCCACCCACTGCAGGACGTACCGGTACAATCCTGCGGAGGGAAGGGGTTAAAGTGTCAATGTCCTTATAGCTTTCAAAATCCAAATCAACAGTAGATGTGAAACATAGCAAGTTTTATAATTTATTTTTAATTTTATAAATCAAAACACTCAAGCCATCCCCTCCTTATGAGCTGCTGTATGTCTTTTCAGACTGAGGGCACTGTGTTAGACTGGAAATAATACACCACTTCCTTCAGGACAAACAGCAGCTGATAAGTACTGGAGTTTTTTTTTTTTTTTAAACAAGTAAATAACAAATCTATATTACTTTCTGGCACCAGTTGATTTAAAAAGGATGTACTGTGTGGCTTTGTGTAAGGTCTCCTTATTAGGTTGCTCTAAACTGCAAATAAATTGTCTTTAAAGCAACTCTGTACCCACAATCTGACCCCCCAAACCACTTGTACCTTCGGATAGCTGCTTTTAATCCAAGATCTGTCCTGCTGTCCGTTCGGCAGGTGATGCAGTTATTGTCCTAAAAAAAATACTTTTAAACTTGAAGCCCCGCGCCAAACGGGAGTATCTGTGCCCTAACTTTGCACCACCTCTCCATCCCTCCTCCCCACCCTCTTCATCATTAGTAATGCCACTGAAACATTTTTTCCATGCTGAACATTGTACAGGTCCTTAATAGAGATGAGCGAACCGGGATCGGGTTCGAGTCCATCTGAACCCGAACTTTCGGCATTTGTTTGGCGGGGGCTGCTGAACTTGGATAAAGCTCTAAGGTTGTCTGTAAAACATGGATATAGACAACATGGATGGCTATTTCCATGTTTTACACATAGCCTTAGGGCTTTATCCAATTTCAGCAGCCACCGCTAATTAAATGCCGAAAGTTCAGGTTCGGATGGACTCCAGCATGCTCGAGGTTCGCTCATCTCTAGTCCTTAACGATCCAGCCCATGTGCCGAGCTGCCACAGGTGGGGAATCTGCCTGGAGCATTCCTAATGATGAAGAGGGTGGGGAGGAGGGACAGAGAGGTTGTGCAAAGTTAGGGCACAGATACTCCCGTTTGGCACGTCATGTTTAAAAGTTTTTTTTTAGGACAAACGGACGGCAGGACAGATCTTGGAATAAAAGCAGCTATCCGAAGGTACAAGTGGTTTGGGGGGTCAGATTATGGGTACAGAGTCGCTTTAATGATCATGTGTAAAAATTGTTCATTTTTAACCACAATATATACTACTCAGGTTGCAATCTTACATTATTCACCCAAAGCTTTAAGGTGAACATGTCAGCATGTCCACTGACCTGATCAGCACTTAATTCCTCTTGGCATGGGGAAGTTTGGAAATCCATGGCAAAGAAAACGCCAAGACCGTAATGACCTCCATTGGATCAGAATGTGAATAGAGCTAAGCTGTAATATTACACACAACTTAGGGAGAGGTCTGTGTCTGAGCATTTCTAATTCTAGATAACCCTTTTAATTGGGATATGTTGTAGTCAAATTTGTACCTAGCTGTCCATTTTAGTTCCCACTATACATTGTAATGAGTAAATACCTGCAAAAAAATTGTTGCATACCTACAATCCACACCACATGCCGTGTGGATATTTTTTTCACACTCTTTAAAATTACGCGGCTCCATTGATTCTAAAGGAGCCGCGTCATGGAGGGGCGGGGGTTCCCTCTTACTGGGGGTGGGCCGGCCTGCTTTCAGTGCTTCAACCCAGCCCGGTAACTATGAATAGAACGGCGCCATACGCGGGAATCGGGCCACGATTCAAAAAAAGACCGCGGCACCAGCTTTTCCGTGTTGGCGCCGTTCGATTCATGTGTAATTTTAAAGAGAGTGTACCTGATAGCACATCCTCTTTAATATCTTATCTCCGCTGTCGCTAATGTATTCCATTGTGGATTTTCTGTCTACAAATCCAATCGGAAGGTCTACAGTATTTACACCACATACGGACATTCCCTAAATGCTGTGGTTGCTCTGTCTTATTCATTTGGTAAATAACTGTGTTAAGTTTCATATGCTACATGCTAAATGTACTATTTTTATTATTTTTCTTACACAAGAGTGCACAGATTAGTTCAGTTATTACATCCATAATCACACCACACATAACAGGTTCACAGCAGAGACACTATCATCAGTATAAGGTTATGTTCACACATTGTATTTCATTTACGCTTTTTTCAACCAAAATTTGGAGTGGAATTGACAGAGCAAAATTCTAATGGAAATATTTGCACAGTTTCTCTGTTTTCATTCCACTCCTGGTTTTGGTTGAAAAAAAAAAACTGATGGAAGTACTATGTGTGAACATAGCCTAAATGGTTAAAGTGCAGTTAAACCTTTATAGGAGGGATTGCAGATAAGGGTATGTGCACACTATGGACTTTTGGTGGAAATTTCAAGCTTGAAGTTCCGCCTGCCCTATAGACTGAAGCTCAATCTGCCATCCGCCAAGGAATTGAGGTGTCAGTTCTTTGGGCGGACAGCAGATGGAGCTTCAGAATATCATTGAGTCTATGGGACAGGCAAACCTTTGAGCGGAGACCGCTGCACGGACTCTACTTGAAATTTCCACCCAAATTCCGTAGTGTGCACATACCCTTAAAGTGTATTCTCCAATTATTCTGTTAGTATGTACCTACAAATTTTCATGTTGTTAAGACTGGAATATACCATTGTCAGGCCTTAAAGGAAAAGTCTGGCGATTGTTAAAAGCTGGCAGCCTGCAGGGAGGAAATTGATTACAAGTAAGCACTTACCTCTCCTCATGCCCGAGGTGAGTGGTGGAAGTGGCCGCGGGATCTCCGGGGGGGTTCTATGTCACAAGCTGGCTGATGGACCGGCCGCTCACCCAGCGGGACGCCGCTCCAGTCACTGATTGGCTGAGCGGCCAGATCAGCAGCCGGGACAGGCCTTTCCCCCCAGGTTGTGAAGTCATCACAACTCGGGGGAATATGAACTCCGGAAGGGGTCCCGCAGCCACTCACCATGGACACGAGGAGAGGTAAGTGCCTACTTGTAATCAATTAATCAATTTCCCCCTGCTCCTGTCTGCAGGATTCTAGCAATCGCTAAAAATGTTTATAAACATTAAGAGATAGCAGCATGAATATTGCATTACAACTGATATTTGCCTATATATAGTAGATGCCTATATATATATATATGATGACTGTTAATCCAAGGCCTTTACTCCATAGTGTTATTCCCGCCGCCCCCCCCCCCCTTCCCATTTTCTTTTGTTAGTGATGCTGTGGTGTTGAACAGTGCTAATGACTATATATACACTAGCTGGCATTGACAAATGGATTTATACATGGTTGCTAATATAGCATATATAGATGATTTTGCAAGGCAGAAAAGCAGTATATAGTGAATGAAGTAGCAAAGTAGATCAGACAGATGCAAGTTCTTGCAGAAAACTTGCATACAGTTTTGTTCCTTCAATATAATTGTACCTATAAAGAAAAAAATATATGTATACATTATTACTTATAACTTTTCTCTTCCATAATAAAACATTCCATGTTTTGAACACAGCTTTTTTGTGTGAAAATAATTGTATAAATACTGGCTAAAAAGGCATACTCTTTATATCAAACAATCTTACACAGTTTGTAATGGGCTGATTTGGTTCCCTGGAGCACGGTATAAAGCTCCTGTGTAGCTCCCACTGTTGGCTGTGCATCGCGATTATGCATAGTGATGGGCGGTCGGTGGTCAATCTTTAAAGGAGAAGTCTGGCCAAAATTATTTTTAGATATGTTATTACTTATGGAAAGTTAGACAAATTTCTAATGTACATTTATTTTGAGAAATGCACATATACTGCTATTTCCCTTAATTTAGTAGATCATGGAGTGTTAGAATTCTCTCAGAAACAGTGATGTCACGACTCAGGGTGTAATTCCTATGGAGTGTCCAGCAGAGGGCGCTCTATATGTAGAAGCCTATGGCACTTTATTGTTTCTATGGATGTCTATGTAAACTAATGGAATGTAATGTACAGTGTGCAGTAGCGGATTACAACAGGTCCTTTTTGGGCGGTAGCCCGGGGCCCATGGCCACCCAAACAGACTTATACTTTAAGTGGTGTATTGTCTCCTGGCTACAGTTCTGCCATGATTTGCAAAAAAAAATCACTGCTTTTTTTACCGCAATTTTGCACAAATCAGGGCATCATGACATTATCTATCCTGTACTATTAGCACCACGCTAGTGCTGCCATAGTTACAGTGGGGTAGGGGGCCCAGGCTTGGTGACAGTGTGCTGACAGTGTGCCTTATTGATTGAATACATTTATGGAATACTTTGGGGAGCAAGTGTCCTTGCTCCCCAAAGTATTCTGTAAATATATTCAAACAGTACATTTGGAGGGCACTACCTCCCCCTTCCCTCCCTGCTTGGTGCTGCTGCCACCACCACATATACACAGTACTACTCCCATCATCTGCTCATAGTATGAGCAGATGATGGGGGAGTAGTACCAGGGCCGATCTCCATCAGCGGTAAGCCCGCCCCCTCCCCCCCCGCTGCACTGGACTATATGCACTGAACTGAACTCATAGTATGAGCAGATGATGGGAGTAGTAGCTGGGTTATCCCTATCACATGCCTGCCGGGCACAGGGGGGAGCTGCTCATCACACAAGTGCTGTGCAGCCATCATGCCCCCTCCGCTCCCCCCTCCTCCTCCTTCCAGGATCCGGGAAACTTCACACTAACCCATGGCTGACTCCCCGCTTGGCCGCCGCTCTCCGCTCACACATACTGGCTCCCGGTGCTTCCCGGTGTCCAGGAGCCGGTATGTGTGAGCGGAGAGCGGCGGCGTGGCGGAGAGTCAGCCATGGGTTAGTGTGAGGTTTCCCCAGATCCTGGAAAAAGGAGGAGGGGGGAGCGGAGGGGGGCATGATGGCTGCACTGAACTTTTCTGATGAGCGGCTCCCCCCTGTGCCCGGCGGCAGGCATGTGATAAGGATACCCCAGATACTACTTCCATCGTCTGCTCATACTATGAGCAGATGATGGGAATAGTAGTTCAGTGCATATAGTCCAGTGCAGCGGGGCGGGGGCTGCAGGATTGCAGCGGTTCGGCGGGCTTACTGGTATTGGAGATGGCTCTGGTACTACTCCCCCATCATCTGCCCATACTATGAGCAGATGATGGGAGGAGTATTACAGTGTATATGTGTCCAGCACCGAGGAGGGAGGAAGATGCACAGCCACCTCTCTCCCTCCCTGCTCGGTGCCCTCCAAATATACTGATTGAATACATTTATGGAATACTTTGGGGAGCAAGGACACTTGCTCCCCAAAGTATTCCATAAATGTATTTAATCAATAAAGCACACTGTACATTACATTCCATTAGTTTACATAGACATCCATAGAAACAATAAAGTAGTCCCATAGGCTTCTACATATAGAGCGCCCCCTGCTGGACACTCCATAGGAATTACACCCTAAGTCGTGATGTCAATGTTTCTGAGAGAATTTTAACACTCCATGATTTACTAAATGACGGAAAATAGAAGTATATGTGCATTTCCCATAATTAATGTACATTAGAAATTTGTCTAACTTTCCATAAGTAATAACATATCAAAAAATAATTTTGGCCGGACTTCTCCATGTTGAAAGACAACGATCAGCCAATAATCGTTTCTTCGGGTGATCATTGTCTTTTTTAGGGTCCATTCACACAGAAAGATTATCTGACAGATTATCTCCAAAGATTTGAAGCCAAAGCCAGGAACAGACTATAAACAGGGAACAGGTCATAAAGGAAAGCCTGAGATTTCTCCTCTTTTCAGATCCATTCCTGGCTTTAGCTTCAAATCTTTGGCAGATAATCTGTCAGATAATCTTTCTGTGTAAATGGACCCATACATGGAACGATAATCAGCCTGATTGGGCGATTAATCGCTCTGCTTAAAGGAGAAGTCCAGCATTTTCTAAAAACCGGCATCCTACAGGGGGAGGGGGGAAATTGATCACAATTACTAACTTACCTCTGCTCGTGCCCATGGTGAGTGGCAGTAGAAGCCGCAGGACTCCTGGCCAAAGTCATTTTCCCTCGGGTTGTGATGATGTCACAACCTGGGGGAAAAGGCCTGCCGCTCAGCCAGCCAGTGACTGGAGGGGTGTTCTGCCCCAGTCACTGACTAATGAGCGGCCAGTCCAGCAGGGGTCCCGTGGCTGTTCCTACTGCTCACCAAGGGCACGAGGAGAGGTAAGTTAGGGCCCTATCACACCAACAGATGTCTGGCAGATTATCTGACAGTTTTTTTCAACCAAATCCAGGAAGAGACTATAAACAGAGAACAGGTCGTAAAGCGGGCAGGGGGAACCTTTGGCCCTCCAGCTGTTGCAAAACTACAATCCCCATCATGCCTGGACAGCCAAAGCGAAGCTTTGGCTGTCCAGGCTTGTTGGCAATTGTAGTTTTGCAGCAGCTGGAGGACCGAAGGTTCCCCATCTCTGTCGTAAAGGAAAGACTGATATTTCTCCTCTTTTCAAATGTGTTCCTGGCTTAGGCTGAAATAATTTGTCAGACATCTGTTGGTGTAATTGGGCCCTTAGTAATTTTGATCATAAAATTGATCAGTCTCCAGGAGGGGGGATGATTGCACATGTATTTTACCTAAGTGGGTAACTCCTTTAAGCGTTAATAAATAACATACAGTTTGTATATCGAATCAAGTGTAAAGTTTCCTCAGTAAAAGCACCTGAAATTTTACCACTTTGCCTTTTAATGGAATATTTTTGTAAATCGATATATATCAAGAAATTCTGAAATCTGTAAATTCTGGGATCTGTAATACATTGTTGAACAAAAGGCTGTAGAGCTTCACCTTGAGGCCCCGTGCTGGTTTGAGTGAATGAGAGGGTGCGCGCTCCTCCACAGCCGCCACTCTCCGCTCAAAGAAGTGACATGTCATTCCTCCGAGCGGAGAGCGGCGGCAGCGGAGGAGCGAGCACCCTCTCATTCACTCAAAGCAGTGTGAACGGGGCCTAAATGTTAAAAAAGAATCCTAACACTTACATGCTTATTTTCTCATTTTGACCATGAGGAGCATCATCTGGTCCACCGATACCAAGTAGCATGACACTTTTTCCTAAAATGTCTTCAAAATCTTTCGCTATTGGGATTGTACCCCCCGCACGGATCATGTCTGCATCGACACTAAACACTAGCAAACAGATTACAAACATGAATACCTCCAGTAATTTGCACTAGGAGCATAGTAATGCTAAACACATAAACAATAAAACAGATCCTAGTATGCATACCATAAAAATTTGTAGCGCTTTATCCCACTTACAAGGTAAGTTCCCATATGATGGCCATACTGTATCATATTTATCTACCGTGTAGTTTTCCCCACAGCAACCAATCACAGCTCAGGTTTCATTTTACCATTGTTTGTACCGACATTAAACATTAGATGTTATTGGTTGACGTGGGGAAAACAAGACATGGGTTTCAGGCAGCTTGATAAATCTGGGTCACTGTATTTTTCACAATGAAAAATCAACACCATGTTCACAGATAAATCCACTCCAAATCATGGTGATTTGTTGCAGGTTTGCCAGTTCAGATTTTGCCACTATTCACAACAAAATTTTAAATACTTCTGACTCCAATGAAAATATTAATATCTGCGTTTGTGCCGCGCTCTGGCCCGCCTCATCACTCCGTCTTCCTCCCTCTTTTCCATGAATATTTAGTGGTCGCTCTATTGTCCATTCTCGCGCCGCCACTGACAAGGGCTGAGAGCAATGTACAGACAGTTTGGGCATGCGCCGGTGAGATCCTGGGCCACTCGTTTCCTATCTTTGCCACTTAGCGCCAGGCATCGCACACCCTAGGAGCGTCGCACACGTGCTGACAGTCCCGACTAAGGGTATTGACTTTAGTCCCTTTGCGCACGTGCGCTGGTCCTTCAGTTTACGACGTCTGTGCAAATGGCATAGACACGAATCATACAGCCCGGGATCTTACCTGTGCATGTGTGAACTGTCTGGACAGCATGCAGCCCTTGACAGTAGTAGCGCGAAAAATGGAAGATAGAGCAAGCGTGAGTGGAGGCCGGCCACCACGGAATATTTATGGAGAAGAAAAAGGACAGTGGTGAGGCGTGCCAGAGTGCGGCACGAGTGCTTCACCCCGACTCCCCTTGGACTCTTGATTACAGTACAAGAAATTAAATTGTGCAGCATCCCCTCCACTGAAACCTAAGGCAAAGATAACCTGTTAACTAGTAAGCTGCCACTTAATGGACAGTGTTTTGCTGAGTGGGCAGTGTCTTGTTCCAATCCTGATCCTAAAAGTGGTGTTGGAGCTCTGTTACAATAATGGGGGGGGACAAGGAAGGTAACTATAGTTTTTTTTTTTTTTTTTTTAATATAGACCAGTTGCCTTGGCACATTTAAAGAAAATGTATTGCCATGTTCTTTCTTTCTTATTTGTTTATATTTTCTGATTGTAATTTTCTTATTTTTATGTTTAGTATATCATTGTAGAGACTGCCAATGTGCTTTTTTAAAGTGACACTGTCACCCCTTTTTACATTATGTCTTCTCTACACAGGTGTAAAGGGTAAATTTTGCAGTTTTCATACCTTATTTTATATCATACGTCATGGTGCTTGTTCCAGTAAAAAGTGATCTTTTATCATCTGATGATTGTGCCACCTGGGTGGGGCTTCTCGACTGAAGTGCCTTTTAGCCCTGCCTACAATGCCACCGTAGACCCCACCCTCTGTTACATGTCATTTAGCCCTGCCCCTTCAATGGCCATTGAAATGTGCCGGCCTAAAGGTCTAGGCCCTACCCCCTCTATGTCGGCCTATAACAATGTCCGACGAGGGGACAGGGCCTATGCTGCAATGACGTCATGGAGGCAGGGCCTACAACTGTGATGTGGTTGAGACTAAGTGGCGCTGCATTTGGTGAATCCCTGCCCAGGTACCACAATCTGCACCATGACATGATATGAAATAAGGTATGAAAACTGCAAAATTTACCCTTTACACCTGTAAGAGTCAGAATGCAAAAAGGGGGTGACAGTGTCACTTTAACAGCATCTAGGGACATGCTTAGTAACTTATGTGAGCTGTGGAAAGGTCATTCCACAGGGAGGGGGAAGCAGAGGTACTATTGTATTTGCTATCTACTGTTGTTACCTTTCACTGTATTGCTGTACACATCACTTTCCAGCAGCCCCCTGCTTATTACCACACAAAGAACAGAAAGTCTCAGTGATGAAGCTTCTGATGAAGTGAGCGAAACGTGCGTCGGGCTGGTCGGCCGGATGGGGGTAAGATCTCAGTGTTGGTTTGTTTTTTACTTCTGTGTGGTCGCATAGGAATCGAAATTTATAGGGCCTTACTTATGGTGCTCTATTAATTACCTGGCCAGCTGCTGAGGGATCACAAACAGTCTCTCCTCCATTATACTATACTATATTATACTTCATCTATGCTGGTCATTCTTTGTAACTGCATTGCAGGTTGAATACTTGTCATCTGCTATAATTTCAGTAATTTCCAGATGGTAGAGTTGCAATTGGTACACATTATATTGCAACACTTATAATTCCCATTTTATATTTATTTACCACACTGAGATCTTTCTCCCCCTCTGGCCTTGTGTTATTTGTGTCATTTCCCATGAAATTCCCTAGTTTTTATTAATTTTTGTAAATCATGTATATGTAAATAAAGGATTTTGTTATATTTCTAAATAATTGTGCAATTTTTTTGGTTTTCTAGTCTCAGGTGTGACAGCCTGCTCAGCCAATCACTGACTGAGACAGGAAAGTGCCACAGCCAGTGATTGGCTGTCACTCCTGAGACGAGTTAGTCTTGGAAGTGGGAGTTCTGCAGTCAGCGGCAAACATCAGGGGAGCACGGGGAGGTAAATATCAGCAGCAATATCGGCTTTGGACTCGTAGTAAAATGACTGATTAAAAACTTGATTTAAACAATAGATCATTTTCTGATGACAATCCCTTTAAAGGGAATATGCCATCAGAAAAGGACCTATTGTTTAAATCTTTGAAATTTTGATTTTCTACTTTAATGTCTATATTTTAAAATAATATTAAAACCTTGCCATTTTCATTCTGGCTACTAAGTCTAAGGGTAGCTTCACACGTACTGGATCCGCAGCGGATTTCACACTGCGAGTTTGCAGCGAAATCAACTGCGGATCCTTGTAGTGTAAAGTGAATGGGTCACATACCCACAGCAGAATTTTCATTCCGCTGCCAGTATGTGACCCGACCCCGGCCCGGAGCATACATTACCTGCTCAGCGCTGCGGCTGTGTGTGAGGCTCCTGGCTCCCCTCGTTCCCCATCAGCCAATCAGTGTGGCTGATGGGGAGCCTCACACACAGCCGCAGCGCCGAGCAGGTAATGTATACTGCGGGCAGCGTGAAATCCGCTGCAGATCCGATACGTGTGAAGCTACCCTAAAACTTAGCTAAGACTTCCTGTTCTATCTCTGCTGATAAAGAGGAGAGTGCTGGAAAGTAAGCTGTTTATAATTATAGCAAAAGATGAAACCATTAATATATATCCCTGGACAACCTCTTTAAGAAGAATTTGTTGTATATATTTTTTTTCTTTTTGCACAGTACCTTATAGGTGTAGTGAACAGCATTCTGATGCTGTGTTCAAGTTCCATGCAGTAACTTATTTGCTGAGGAGTTTGTATAGTGTCATTATCTTATGTGACTATCTACATTCCATTACTAATACCCTTACTGAATATGTTTCCAATGTTACCTCTTTTTACTGCATTTCGAGCAGCCAGATATTGGGGTTCACTCATATTAGCTAACCAGGGCTGTGCACCTATGACCATGGTTACTTTCATTTTGTTGGGGCTCTTTCGTTGTGCAAATTTACTTTCCAGGTAATCAGCTACCTAATAAAATAGTAAAACAGTAAAGTTGTTATATTAAGGAAAGGAAGAAAAACATAAAGCATTGGGCATCTCCATAATGATGCAGACCCACAGAATGCAATTATATCACACAATGAAAGTCATATATTCTTTTTTTTAAGTTGTAAAATAATAGAAAACAATAGAAATTGCTATCTCAAAATAAATATCTTTAAATTAATGGGATGAGCGTCTCCAGTGGAACAAGTAGGTTGCAACATATGATGCACTGGACAGTTTGCTATTTGCACCTAATGTGCATGAAAGGCGTACTCGGGGCTATGTGTATTGTCAGTGTACGGCCATGAAGGGGGTGAATATAGAAGCCGCTGGTCACTTACCTCCCCGGTTCCAGCGGCGGGCCCCGGATCGTGCCGCCCCGTTCTCCCGTCCAGCTATGGCTTGAGACGTGACATCTCAAGGTAGCAGAGTCCTGCCTCGGCCGCTTAATGGCTGAGCTGCCTTGAGACGCCACGCCTTAAGTCGCAGCTCAGACCAGGAAGCAGAGGCCGGATGGGAGAACGGGGCGGCGCGATTCAGGACTCGCCAATGGAACCGGGGAGGTAACTGACCTGCGGCTTCTATATCCACCCCCTCCCCAGCCGTACACTGAAAATACACATAGCCCGGAGTACCTCTTTAAGCTCTGAAAAATACCTGTGGGTTATGGGTCAAAATGCTCACTACACCCCTTAATGAATTCCGTGAGGGATGAAGTTTCCAAAGTGGGGTCAGTTGTCAGGGGTACCTTAGGAGTTGTTCAACTGCAACATGGTGCCCTAAAACATGTTTGTACTAAATAATTTCATTCCTCCCCTTTAAAGCCAAATATATACATGGTCACAAATGGCATATGGCTGTACTCAGGAGTAACTTAAAGACAAATTCTGGGGTGCATGTACGCCTGTGTTTCTTGTAAAAACTTGTAATTTGTATGGCCTAATTTCCTTTACCTTTGGGATCTAAATGCTCTGTATGCTCCTTGATAACTTCTCTGAGAAGTTTAGTTTAAACAATGGAGTCACATCTGGGGTGTTTCCACTTCAAATGCACATGGCTCCCTAAAACCATTCCAGCAAAATCTGCACTAAAAATAATGTCCCTTCTCAGCCCTGCTGTGCCAAAACATTAGTTTATGGTCACCTATGGGGTATTGCTGTACTCAGGAGAAACTGGCAGCAAAACTGGGTGTATTTATTCCCCTGTGCTTCAAAATTTAATTTTATTGGAAAAAACAACAATGCCAAAAACTTTCCTTAAACACCTGTGGGGTCTAAATGCTTATTACACCCCTAGATAAATTCTTGATGAGATGAGAGGTGAAGTTACCAAAATAGTGTAATTTTTGTGGTGTTTCCAGTGTACTCGTACCACTGAGATCACCTTAATGCACATGGTTCCCAAAAACTATTCCAGCAAAATCTGTGCTTAATATACTAAACAGGGCTCCTTCCATTCTGATCTGTGCCTTATGCCCTAACAAGTATTTTTAAATTGGAAAACCCCTTTAAGAATTTTTAAACCAAAACCAGGAGTGGATTAAAAACACAGAAAGATACTCAGTAAAATACTGTGTGGGAACATAGCCTAAGGCCGGGTGACAGAACGGCCATTGTTTGTAAGGATCATCCCGGACGGTACTGCAGTACCAGTGGAATGATTTCCATTTGTGCTGAATTGGAATTCATTTTGTGACCTGTCAGGGATGTGCGGCCGTTATTCAATGAATAGCGGCTGCACAAAACTGACATGTCAGTTTTTTGTGCGACCGCTGGCGATCCCGGCTAGAATGTATACTATGGGGGACATGTATCATCCGGCGTACGGATGATTTTCGGCGGAAAGTGACGAATTGCGCATTATTTTATTCGCAAATGGCCGATTTGCGAATAAAATATTCACAAATCAGCACTTTCCGCCGAGTACGCCGGGGGGTGGGGAGGGGGTGTGAAGGGGGCGGAACGGAAGGCGGACTCAGAGTCCGCGCGATTCACCATCCGTTCCGCCAAAAGATACGCCGAAAACCTACTCCAGTCCTCAGGTGGCGTAGGATTTCGGCGGTGCGCACCAGAGCGCACAGGATTTATGTAGAGGCAGTCCGCCTCTACATAAATCCCCGTAGCGCTGGAGATGCGGGGACATTTTTAAGTCCGGCGAAAAAAACGCTGGACTTAATAAATGTCCTCCTATGTGTATACACTCTGGCTGGGATTCCCTCTAACTGCAGTGCAATGTACTGTAAGTTTAGTATTAATCATGGCCATTATTGCAAATCGCCAACAACGGCTGTGATTAATACTAAACTTACGTTGTGTGAACATAGCCTTAGGATGCAATTAGCTTGGTTCTTAAGGGGTTATAGACATACCTGTTTCTCCACAACAGATGGGTTCATATCAGGAACTTGACGAATTGAGAACTTTCCAATAACTTTGGCAGGTATAACTGTCTTTGTTCCAGATCCTGAAAACGCTCCTTCAATGCCATGGATTGTTAAAGAAGGGAACCTCCATCTGTACATAAGTAGCTTTTCCTGAATATAAAAGAAAAACGTTAAATACCTCCTATGAAGTAGCAGATTTTGTTTTGTATCATTTAATAATGTGACTTTTTTTTTTTAAAAGAGTACCTATTTTTATACTAATATTTACTAAGATGTAAAGTGCCTCTGTGAAATAAATTCCAGCAAAACAGGCCCTGTGCAATAAAATCAGAGTTTTGGCGCTCACTCAGAATTCCATGAGGTAGAGGTCACAATACAGGAAGCTGTTAATCAAGGTGGTAAAGGATACGAATGGCCCGAGAGGCATTGCAAACAAGTGGATGGGATATTTTGACTACACATGGTATTTTAGTCTTGATAACATCCAGAGATAAGTGTAACTGACCTTTGTGCTATGCAGAAAAGTGTTTATTCCTGTGTCTCTCTGCAGATCCTCCAGGTCAAACACAAGATTTTTGTATAATTCTACTTCTTGTTCAGTAACAGGTAAAACATCATCATAAATACCAGGAATCAGAATTTTGCCATTCACATCTGCAAGCACACCTTGAAATAGATAAGAATAAATTTGATTATAAAATAAAATAAATAAAATATTTACATCTCTCAATAGAGAACTAGGCTTTACTTATACAACCATTTCAAGGGCCTTTGTGAAAGCTTTAAACCCCTATTACAGAATTGCTTTCTCCTCGTTCCCTGCTCGCTGCCAGCGCCATTACTTGTCTGCTGCCACCACTCATGTTATGCGGAGCGATGGCAACTGATCATTGCTATCATTGTCTTTCATCATGTTGAAAGATGTTAAAAGACAACGATCAGCTGACATCAAGTGTGTCTGCTGATTGTTGCCTTTTATTGCACAAAGTGATTATCGGCCCAATACAAATCGGCCGGTAATTGCTTTGTGTAATAGACCTTTATATGTTGTGCCAAAAAATTAATCTTGCCAGAAGAAAGTAGACACAGATTCAGTGATAACAAAGCCAATTTACACCTGTGTTGTCAGGTCTGTTTTTCTGTTTTGCCAAAAAAAAAGAAACTGATTAAAGGGTTACTATGGCGAAATTTCTTTTTAAATCAACTGGTGTCAGAAAGTTATACTGATTTGTCATTTATTTCTATTTAAAAAACTCAGTACTTATCATCTGCTGTATGTCCTGCATGAAGTGGTGTATTATTTACAGTCTAAGGCTATGTTCACACTGCGTAAACTTACGGTCGTGGATTTGCATTCGCACATACGTTCGTATGTCCGAACGCACTTCCGACCGTAAGTGCTAGCCGTGAACATACGGCCGTTGTTTAATGTGGCTTCCTAGCATGATTTCAAGCGGGCTGACAAAGGTCGTTTACTTTAAATATAGCGCCCAGCCCGAGAAACCACATATCAGATGTACGTTCACGTCCGCATTGAAACTCACGGCCGTAGGTGCAGCATTTCTGGCCGCAAATAATGGTCTTGTTCATTTTTCACGAGACTGTATAAAATCCGACCGTAAGTTCGTACGTAGTGTGCACTTCCCGGCCGTAGTTCCATTGCATTACATTCATATCAATGAACCTCAAACTTACGTTCGTATTTTTGTGGTTGTAAATACGACCGTAAGTTTACGCAGTGAGAACATAAACTAAGGCTGGGTTCACACACAGTATATTTCAGTCAGTATTTGGTCAGTATTTTGCAACCTCAACCAAGAGTGGATTGAAAACACAGAAAGGATCTGTTCACACAATGTTGAAATTGAGTGGATGGCTGTAATATAACGGTAAATAACTGCCATTATTTCAATACAACAGCCGTTGTTTTAAAATAACAGCAAAAAATTGCCTTTAAATGGCGGCCATCCACTCAATTTCAACATTGTGTGAACAGAGCCTTTCTGTGTTTTTAATCCACTCCTGGTTTTGGTTGCAATATGAGGACCACAATACTGACTGAAATATACTGTATGTAAACCCAGCCTAAGTCTATGTGCACACACAGCAGGAGACTGCCGGGACACGGAATGGCTGGTCTCTGAAAAGAACATCCCGGCCGGTACTGCAGTACCGGGCGGAGAATCTTTCCGGCTGTAGAGTCCTGATGCGGGCGCATCCGTGCGTGCCCACATCAGAACACTCCACTGCGCGCTATGGAGTGAGCGTCCAGATCCGCTCGCTCCACAGTGTGCACTGACATGGGTGTCTGCGGCCGCTATTCGCTGAATAGCGGCCACAGAAAACTGACATGTCAGTTGTTTGTGCCACCGCGAGAGATCCTGGCTGGAGCGTATACCATGTGTATACGCTCCGGCTGGGATCCCATAGAAGATAAGGCAGTGTGTCCTTTCGTACAAAGTACGGGCGTTGTTGCTGATTGCAACAACGGCCGTACTTTTACGAAAAGATATGTTGTGTGAACATAGCCTTACACAGTATTCTTTGCTGCCACCCCTGTCTGTGATAGGAGCTGTCCAGAGCAGAATTTTTTTTTTTATGAAGATTTGGTAATCATTAGATCAGAGCAGGGGATCAGTAACTACAAGACTTAGATAGCCCTACAGTTCAAACATAAACATTGGTGGCAGCAAAGGAAGCTCTGTCACCCCTTACTGCTGCCATTCAACGGAGGTGAATATGTAAATACAAAACTATACATTTTTTGTAATAATATACTGTATATTTTTTTTTTATTAAAGCGATGTATTATCAAGAGAAAAAAATATCAGAGTAGCACTTAAAAAAAAAAGGTTTTACTTTTCTTGAAATTCTGTTCTTAAAATTAAGCATGTAGAGTTAGTCTGGGTCTTAAGCAATGTTTACATTATGGCATATAATATGCATTAGTACAGCAGGACGTAGCCAGGGGCAACAGGATCACCACTGCAAATATACATTTCTTTGTTATATTAAAATCTGAATATGATTCGGGTAATACCTCTTTAAGTGTAGCTATGTTGTCTGATGAATGTGTCTTTTTATATAAAGTTAAAGCTGAAGGGCCATGAATTTAATTGATGGTTTCAAAACTGACTGACTGTTCTATGCATGTTACAGAGCCAGAGGGAGCAGTGCATGACACAGGATTCTCTTCTGTCTTATTTGAAACTTGTGTCATGCACCTCCGCCTTAGGTCATAGAGCAATGTTTTGCCTGAAATTTTTCTATAGGCATCCCAATTGATACTATCCAAACTGTCTACTTTTGTCTGGTTGAGAAATTAAAAATTTCACATTATTATTAGGACAGTTTGCAAGTATCAGATTCTGGCCTGGTGCCGAGCCCTTTAATTTTTTTGGGTTTTGGTGTGGCATTTTTGGGTCTGGTCCTGTGACATGGGGGTCGCAGGGCCTTCCCATGGCCCCCGTTCCCTGACTGTGCGTGCCTGCAGGGTTGGTGGCCACTGACTGGCACGGTGTGGACTTAGTGTAGGGACCCATGTGTATCAGATACCTGCACGAGGTACATGGGGCAGTGTGGCTTGATCAATTCACATACAGAATTCTGATGTTTTTTATGCAGCCGAGAGGCACTAGTATCAGCCATAGGTGTGAGGTGCAGCACTCTTTTTCTTCCCTGAACCATACTTTAATTTTTTTGCTGAGTCATACTGTAACAAAATTTTAGATGCCAGGTTGGTATACTTAGACGTCGGTATTTATTACGGAAAAAAAATCAATATGTTAGTATTATTAGGGCTACCAAATATGTGTATAATATTTACTAATGTGTGATGCTTATTTAAAGGTTACCCATAAAGAAAATGTCTGACATGTCATAAGAGATAAAGTCTAGAGTTTTGATTGGTAGGTGTACTGTAGGTGCCTTTTAGTCCCATGGGGGGGGGGGGGGCCCAACCCCTGCAGGCAGGGGGATTCGGGAACGTTATAAAGAATGTCTCTGTGCTCTGGCAGCACCGCTCTCATCACTCTCTGACAGCCATGGGACCAGCAGCTGCAGCGTCGCAACCCAGCTGAGGGCTTGCCGACTCGTGCAGTCAGTTACTGTTGTGGTGTCCCGTGCCAGTCACTGATTGCCTAAGGGAGCAGCCGATCAGCCAGGTCATGACGTTGCAGCTGCAGGAGGCCAGCGGCTGTCAGAGAGCGTTAAGTCAGCACTGCAAGGGCATAGAGATGGGTAAGTATACATTCTTTATTATATTCACGCACTCCCCTGTCTGACAGTGATTTTTTTTTTTTTCCGTGGGATTTCGCCTTAAAACTGCAGGGATAGGAGTTTAGAGCATTATCTATTACTAAAATGTCACAGACATACTGTAAATATACATTTAGAGATTTAGAATAAATGAATTACCACTAGCTGATTATGTACATATGTTTCTGTGATGTTGCAGCATGGGGACAAGAGATGAGATCCTAAAATACTGTAGATATAAAATTTTGGAAAAGAAAAGTCTTGGTATATTACCTAGTAGATATATTAAATCATTCATGGCTTCATATACTGTTCCTCCAAAACCTCCGGAGTGAAGGTCTCTCCTTGCACCTTCAACCTGATAGACAAAAATAGAAACTACAGTGTAATGGTTACCAGTTGTTTAACATGGGATATTTTTAGCACCATCTTTGGAATGTAGTGCTACTTCTTTAGGCTGGGTTCACACTATGTATATTTGAGGCTGTATTTGTGAGGCTGTATAGCAACCAAAACCAGGAGTGGATTGAAAACACAGAAAGGCTATGTTCACATAATGTTGTAATTGAGTGGATGGCCATCATTTAATGGCAAATATTTGCTGTTATTTTAAAACAACGGCTGTGGTATTGAAATAATGGCCGTTATTTACTGTTATATGGCGGCCATCCACTCAATTTCAACATTGTGTGAACAGATCCTTTCTGTGTTTTCAATCCACTCCTGGTTTTGGTTGCTATGAGGACCTGACATGAGGACCAAATACAGCCTCAAATATACATAGTGTGAACCCAGCCTTATACTGTACCTTGGTTGTCAGAAAAGGTACAATGTTACCCTAGCAGTTCATGTGGCCATCCATAATCACATAATTTACATGTGGTTGTCAATGCCACTGTATTCCCCACTGAATCTAATACTGTGGTCAAAAAGTGTGGAAATAAATTTTTTAAGTGCATTGCCTTTTTTTCCTTACCAACTATCACATTTTCAAGTCCTTTTGCACCTTCATACATAGACAGAAGAACAACTTAGCTATAACATACCTACAAACCATTGTGCTAAAGCCTATCATGCAGTTAAAGTGTCTTGAAAGGAATGCATTAAGCCTGGAAGATATCTAAAAAACAAAATTCTTCACCAGTACCTTATCCTTATGTGCGTAGCTAAGATTTGTCCTCCTGTGATATATGCTGGAGTGGATGTGCTTCTTAGTGGTATTAACTACAGATATAATGTATAGAATAACTTACCTCTATGAAAAAGTAGCAGTTTCCTCTGGCTCCATAGGTGATCCCTGGTTTTGTGCTAAGCCAGGGGGTATCAGTTACCACAATGTAGTCAACATCAGAGAAAAAACTGTCCTTTTTCTCTTTAACAAGTTGCTCAAGACCATTTGACCCCACTTCCTCCATTCCCTCAATAAATAGCTTCACATTTACTGGAAGACCCTAAAAAATTAATTACATAAATCCATCACCCATTCATTTCTCAGAATAAACACTATAAAGCAATCCTAATTTCCATTTACTAAAGAGTGGGTAAACTTCATGGTAACAAAAATCTATGTATTCTTTTTTATGCATCATTAACAATATACAGTATTTCTGTATGCATGGAAAAAGTGCCGACATATGATTGTTACTAAGCCTGCCTGTGGGGTTACAGACATTATCTGCCCTTCAGTACTGTACCTGTACTAGCTGAAACACTCTTGCTTCAAGAAGGAGCAGTGCTGAACAGAGGGATCAGGCACCACTGAACAAGGAGGATTAAAGCGACTCTGTACCCACAATCTGCCCATCCCAAGCAGCTTGTACCGTCAGATAGCTGCTTTTAATCCAAGATCTGTCCTGGGGTCCGTTCAACAAGTGATGCAGTTATTGTCCTAAAAAATTTTTTTTAACTTGCAGCCATGTGTCAAATTGGTGTGGCCTAGAGTGTCTGTGCCCTAGGCATGCGACGCCTCTCCGTCCTTTCTCCCCACCCTTTTCATAATTAGGCAGACCCCTAGAAGAATTTCTCCTAATCATCACTTGTCTGACAGGTGATGAATAGGAGACATCCTGCCACTGGCATTCCTATTGATGAAGAGGGCAGGGATGAAGAGGTGTCGCAGGCCTAGGGCACAAACACTTTAGGCCACACTAATTTGACAGAAGGCTGCAATAACTGCATCACCTGCTGAACAGACTCCAGGACAACTCTTGGAATAAAAGCAGCTATCTGACGGTACAAGCAGTTTGGGGGTGGGGGGCAGATTGTGGCTAAGGGTGCCTTCACACCTACTGGATCCACAGCGGATCTCACTTCTGCGGATTTGAAGCGAGAACCACTGCGGATCCGTTACCATTCACCCCTATGATAGCACATATTCGGGATTAACATCCCGCTGTGAATATGTGCTTTAACCCCTCGCTGTCCGCAGCACCGCCGCCGCATTAGCCCATCCTCGGCCGCATCCACCATCTCCCGCCGCATCCTGCAGCCTGCATCCCCTATCCCCAGCCGCATCCTGCTTTATGCTCTCGGCGGCGCGGCTGCAGTGAGGTTCCCGGCAGCCGGGAGCCTCACTGCAGCCGCGCCGCCGAGCAGGTACTTTATGCTCTCGGCGGCGGGCTGCAGGATGCGGCCGGGATGCGGGCTGCTGGATGCGGTGGGGGATGGGGGGATGTGGCCAAGGATGGGCTAATGCGGCGGCGGGGCTGCGAACAGCGAGGGGTTAAAGCACATATTCACAGCAGGATTTTAATCCTGCTGCAAATATGTGCTATCATAGGGGTGAATGGTACTGGATCCGCAGCGGTTCTTGCTTCGAATCCGCAGAAGTGAGATCCGCTGTGGATCCGGTAGGTGTGAAGGCACCCTAAAGAGTCACTTTAAGATATTGACTATAAAAAACAAAACTGCCCTGTCTTTTTATCTCTTAGAACCACAAATTGCATGTCATAGAGCAAAGCCAAATGGGACAAAGGGAATCAGGGTTATTGGCCGATAAGGATAAAGTTGCAGTTATTCAAAGCTTCACAAGAAATGCAACTGGGCACCCGATTTGCATTTGCCCAAGTACCTCTAAATGAGAGAAATTCTGCAAATACTGTCAATTCCTTATACATCATTATAAATCCTAAAATATCTAGCTACAAAACATATATGATAACAAAAGCAGGAGATGTCCCCCAAAGGAACTAAGTGACATACAAATTTCCTAACAGACTCCACTGCATGAAGCAAAGCCAGAACTTGTCCTTTGTCATCAGAAGTTCCTCTGCCAAAAAGATTGCCTATAAAAAAGAACAAATATGTAGTATCATCGATTAAAGACAAATAGGTCTCTTGTAAACAGTTACTACAAAATCAACAATATACTGAGAGAAGTCACTTTCCTGCAACAGATGGTTTATGCTGTTAGATGGTGGATTGTTTTTACAATTTTATACAGTGACACCTGTCCTCCTTTTGGATCTGGTATTGCAGCTCAGGTCTATTGAAGTGAATGGTAATGTACTGCACTACCATACACAACCTCTGGATAGTTTTGAGCACCACAAAAACTAGTTTGCTTCAGTCATTCTCTTGCCCAGTGGCCAATTGATATTTAAATGTTTAGCTGGTGGAATCCTTGCTGATCAGCCCTCAATGCCAGGACAAGCTGGTCAGCTTTTGTAATGAGAATTTAATATTATATGTCACCTATTTAAACTCTGCCAGATGAGATGTTGATCGTTGCAGCCTCTCTCTACCCCCTTTTCTGCTATGTCTAAATGCCCTCTATATCTGTGCATACTGTTGTATTGTTTATTATTTTTTGTATATAAGCCTGTTTTACCACACTGTACCTCAAAGCTGATGAAGTGGGACCCCTGACCTCTTTTTTTTTCTTGTTTTTAATAAAGAACTGCATTTAGAGCATTTGATTACTGTTGGCTAAAGAAGTTTGCTGCAGCCCTAAGGTTGCCTGGAAAACATGGATAGAGCCATAGGCTGGGTTCACACTATGTATATTTCAGTCAGTATTGTGGTCCTCATATTGCAACCAAAACCAGAAGTGGATTGAAAACACAGAAAGGGTCTGTTCACACAATGGTGAAATAGAGTGGATGGCCGTCATATAACGGTAAATAACTGCCATTATTTCAATACAACAGCCGTTGTTTTAAAATAACAGCAAAAAATTGCCTTTAAATGGCGGCCATCCACTTAATTACAACATTGTGTAAACAGAGCCTTTCTGTGTTTTCAATCCACTTCTGGTTTTGGTTGCAATATGAGGACCACAATACTGACTGAAATATACTGTGTGTGAACCCAGCCATAGGTCTTTATCTATGTTTTCCAGGACTCTCTAGGGCTGCAGCCAACTTCTTCAGCCACCAGTAATCAAATGCAGATCATCTGATGTATGTGTTATTGTGTATGTGTTCATAGACAAGTGTCCCAGTAGGCCTAGTTGGGGCAACCCTCACTGACTTTTTTGGTTGGGGCAAATTGACTAATTACCATCTTGTTTCCTGAAGAAAGAGTGACATATTGAGGCTGAGGGTTGTTTCACACTGCCAGACGTGCGGGCACAAATGAGTGCTGAGCAAGATGGCTGCTGGCTTCTAGTGTCTTTACACAGCAAGATTAATTGTGCTTTTGGGCTGCACAAACAGTCACTGTATTGTTCGTGCAGGTCTTTTAAATGCATTGTTTTGTGGCAGATAACACAAATTTTAGCAGTTTAGCAAGTTTGCTCATTTGACCTGTGTAAAAGGGCCAGTGATTATCGGATAAATGAGCATTCCAACCTACATTTTATATTTATTTTGAATAGAGACTAGTAGTTACAGTGTCATAACAAAAAAACTGTACAATTTCATGATTACTATAAAATAATGCAGGACTTACCTTCTGTTTCTGTGAGATTGTATGGATCTGTCTTCCATCCATCATCTTTTTTTGCAGGCTGTACATCCATATGACCATAGAAACAGACAGTTGGCTTGTCTTTGTCATTCCCAAACTCTGCGAGAATCACTGGTGGCAGAGGAAGTATTCTTCCAGGGGAATACTAAAATTGAAGCATTATTAGGGTCGTACTAACTGAATGAAGATAGCATATTGGAAGATAATTCAGCATTCTAACCTCTTGATCACCGAGTTCTGCCATTTCTACTTTTCCACCTATCTTTAGGATATAGTCCTTTGTCACTTGCATCATGTGTTCAACCTGGTCCCTTTTTGAGGGGTCACTGGAATCACTTTCTATGGCTACCCAGTCTTTCAATCTCTGCAAGAAATATGCAAATTTACATTAGTACATTACATTCTGGTCATGTTGCTACTGACATATACCGTGTTGACCTATTTATTTAAAGGGGTATTCTAATTTGTAAATATCTAAAAATTTGTTTAGCCTGATGAAAAACATGAAAAAACCTCCCTGTTGCCGTAGTTCTCCCAGAGCTGAGGAAGTCTGACAGTGAGTCTTGTGTTTGTGATCGGTGCATTGTACTGCCCTGCTAAGCCATTGATTGGCAATATCATGCATCATCCCTCAAAAACAAGAAGTGCTGTACAACTGGCCCTGGGAGAACTGCAGTGGTAGGAGGAAGTGAGACAAGTAAGTAAATGTTGTTTTTTTTTTTGTATATTTTCCACCAGACTGAGCACATTTTCAGTTAAAACTTTAAATCTCAAAATATCCCTTCGACAAACTTTCTTCAGGCATAGAGAACATAAATATCCTCAGTAACAGTGAATATTACTAGGGCTTGTATACTATTCTCCATTTTCAATAATTGCTACTGTCACTATTGCTGGGATCAGAGATAATTCTGATCCTGACAGTTTATTCCCTTAGAGGTCCTGTAAAAGAGAACAAAAATCACATTTTTACATTTCATTTGCTTTATTATAACTCAATAAAAACAGTGCTGCCACAGAAAGAGTTATGACTCTCAAACTTTTGTGTTTTTATTGTGCAAAAATATATAAATTTGGTATCTTCATAATGTTATTTATACCACACACACAACACTTTAAAAACAAAGCCCCCCCCCCCCCCCCAAAAAAAAAAAAAAAAGTAGGAAAAGTATTAGATTTCCTTGCACGTCATCTTCGAAGTGTAAGGAAGGGAGTAAGTGTAAGGAAGGGGTAAGGCAATACTTTATTGCGATAATTAAAACCACACCCATATTCATGGACCAATGGCTGCTGCATGCAATGATCATGCTTTCATCCATCACCAAACAAGACTTCATAAGGTTAAGCCAATAAAAAAAAATCTAAAGTGATGGCATCTTGGGGTGGGGGCTGACAATATAAGGTTTCGTTTTAGAATGGTTCATTAGCAGCATAGCTTACCTGAATATATTCATGCTTATTGTCATCAATGTGCTTAAATAGGGGATCATTTTGCACAGGAGATGAGAAAACAGGACTTGATAGGAAAGAAATGATGTACAGTAGAAAAAGCTGTAAAACAAAATTAAAGTGGGGTTTATCACAGCTAATAACATTGTTGTTGAATTCAGCTCTGACATTATATGTGAACAGTTAATGCACTATTAGTAGTCAGTAGTCAATAGTTAGGCAAAGTTCAAACTGCGTTTTTGCATCGGTTTCACTGTATCCGTTTCAGCACATTTAAAGTTGATGTACAGGATTAGAGATGAGCGATCGCCAGAATGGCCACAATGGCTGAATTATTAATAATATTGTTGTTGAGGAACGTCAGGAACTGTCAAAAACAGCAGTAGCAAATCCCTATAGAAGACCTCCCCTGGACAGAGAGGACAGAGATGGCAGCAGAGAGCTTTGTGTCAGACTGAAAAGAATTTACCACTTCCTGAAGGACATACAGCAGCTGATAAGTACTGGAAGACTTGAGTTTTGTTTTGTTTTTTTTTTGTTTTTTTTAATAGAAGTAGTTTACAAATCTGTATAACTTTTTAGCAGCAGTTGATTTAAGAATATATTTTTCATTGGTGTACCAAAATTCCAAAATTTTAATAAAACAGTGTAGGATTTTTACAATTTTTTGCCACTGTGGATTTTACCTGTTCAGATGCACAGTTAAAGGGGTACCCTGGTGAAAATCTTTTTCTTTCAAATCAACTGGTGTCAAAAAGTTATATAGATTTGTAATTTACTTCTATTTAAAAATTTCCAGTCTTCCATAATTTATCAGCTGCTGTATGTCCTACAGGAAGTGTTGTGTTCTGTCCAGTCTGACACAGTGTTCTCTGCTGCCACCTCTGTCCATGTCAGGAACTGTCCAGAGCAGTAGTAAATTCTCACAGAAAACCTCTCCTGCTCTGGACAGTTCCTGACATGGACAAAGGGGTCAGCAGAGAGCACTGTGTCAGACTGGGGAGAATACACCACTTCCTGCAGGATAAAGAGCAGCTGATAAGCTCTGGAAGACTTGATTTTTTTTTTAAAAAAAGAATTCCAATACAAATCTATATAACCTTCTGATACCAGTCAATTTAAAAGAAAAATATTTTTGCTGGAGTACCCCTTTAATATCATCATTTCCGTCACATGTCCCTATACATTGATATGCAGAAGTACAGGATTATGACATATTTTAAATTTATACTAAACTGCAGGTGGACATAAAGTGTAAATCTCAGCAGAACAATTCATAGCTTGTTCATAATTTAGTAAACATATATTACCTTTTCCTAGTCCTGTGATATCTATTACTTATGTTATATAAGGTGACTGCTTACCATAGGCTGTGTCTTCAACCATGTAAATTACAATATACCTTTTGTGCCTGTTGTTTTACACTTCTTGCTTTAACATTCTTATTGTTAACTATATGAGGTATTTAAGGTATTGAATTCCAGCATTACCTCTGCATGGGATAATCCCGTAAGGAAAATTGGTTTGTGAAGAAAGAGTATGACAGGGTCTTTATGTTAGGATTTTGGCAGTGGTCACACAGAAACCTCCGTAATGAACTGGAATGTCTGAGCTAGCCATGAAAACACAAGACTATTATGGGAATAATTGTATAGCCTGTAATAAAGGTGTCCCCATAGGGCAGTATATGGATCCAGTCACTGCTTACATGCTACAGTAATGGTAATCTTATCAGAAATATATATTTTTTTGCATGTAGAAAATAAATTGGTGATATAGACCTCAGTCCCATGGGTCTGATTACTTCTAACTAAAACAATGCTCAGAACTAACTATTACTAATAAACAGATTGTGAAATTAAACACAGGAGACAAGCAGGAATAACAAGTAATAATTGTAATAATTACCATGGTTGGAGTGCTGTCCAGTCTTGTCCAGAAGGGATCACCACTGGACGAGGGAGAGATTTGTGCCTTCTTATAGCTGCTGATACAAGCCACTCCTTTGTACCAGTCCTCTCCCACTAACTCAGATTTTGTAGCAGCAGTAAAATAGGGTTAGTACCAATAAATACTTGGTTAATAATCTCTAAAATGTCAATATTAGGCTAGGTTCACACTGCGTTTTTGCATCCATTTCACTGTATCCATATTTGAATGTTTAATTTTAACGTACAGAAAAACTTGGTAAACCATGGTTTCGTGTACACAAAAAAAAAAAAAAATTAAAAATGAAATGGATGCTCTTTGATGCTTTTTTTTTACATAATGTAAGTCAATGGAAAACAGATCCTGAAAGATGTCATACAACTGCATAATTGGCACACAGTGTTAACCTAGCCTGAATCTGACAATGTGTTAATACCAAGATTGTGTTACAGTATTGTCATAACTGTATTTACTGGTTACACTGGAATAAGAACTGAGGCTGAATACTACTACAGTGCTTTTTTTACCTTTGTGGAACAATCACATTATTTGCAAATTATAGTGTTACGAAATGCTTAGTCCTGCACAGTGCCTGCATATCAGCACGTTTAATATGCTGGCGTTTTACATGAGAAATTCACTCCTAGAATTGTGAAAGTCTCCTGTTATTTATGAATGGGGGGGGGGGTCACTCCTGCCAGGTATGGGGGACAAGTAGCAATGTGATATGATAACAAAAAGCTTTCAATCATATAATGCTCCTCTCTAAGCATGTCCAAAGGGAATCTTTGGAATCAATGCACAAAGTTCAAGAGGATCAAGTTCAAAGGTCAAGCCAAATCTCAGACACCAAAGTACAAAGAGGAGATTTCAACAGGGCTTTCCAGTCTATCATGCATTCAACTTTATTTATATATCTGGTTAATAAAGGAAATCTGTCACACTTCCTGCTGCGGGAACTATGTCATTGATTGGGTATAGGGTGAGATTTATCAATCAAGGCTGGCAAACTAGGCAGAGGCCGCTAGGACAGGCAATGACACTTTCTCTTTAAAAGCATAAAAGATGCATCTCCATTATAGAAGGTTATGCTTACACATATTGGACCGTCAGAGGTCTTTATTAACATGTATAAAGACCAATTATTTCAGGAACATAAAGAGGTTCTGGTTAAAGATGCAAAACCTTTAGGATACAATACCATCCCATTATAGGAATCTTCAGATCAAATAACAGTATTGTCACTAGATGAGCATGCACATGGTAATATCTCTCATGAATCTGAGGGTGTATTCACATGTTCTGGTTTTAAATTTCAACCTTTGAATACTGGGAAGAAAGGATATGCCAGGAATGGATTTAAAAAAGAGGTCCCAGTCTTTTCTTCAAATGTGTCCTTTATTTATAACACACTCTAAAGGTGCCACAATAATAAAATAAAAAAAATGTTGTTCCACTACAGTGGTCCCTCAACGTACAATGGCCTCAGGATACAATATTTTCAACATATAATGGTCCTTTCTAGACCATCGTAATGTGTATGTATTAACATATCCTATTCACAGGGGGAAAAGTGTATGATTGTGGGTGACTGATGGGACCCCCTATGATCTTTTGAGTCTCCGGTTAGATTGAAGTGGTAATCGCAGCTGCACACTGCTGCTCCATTCTGACAGGAGATTTGGGACTTAAATTATAAAGACGGTGGGAAGGGGGTCCCCACTTGAACATACACTTAACTTTGAAAAACCTCCTATAGCATAGTTATATTTACAAGGACTTCATTTAGGGATAACATGGGCATTTAATTGTCAAGGAATGAAGAAAATAAAAAATATGGTAGAGATTTATCAATCTTTCGACTGCCTTTATGGTGTGGAAAAGTCACTACATTTTGCCCAACCTTATAACTGCGCAAAATGTAATGACTTTTCATTTTTCGCTGAAAGTAGGCATAATTTATCATGTGCAACTACTTAAAGCGACTCTGTACCCACAATCTGACCCCCCCCAAACCACTTGTACCTTCAGATAGCTGCTTTTAATCTAAGATCTGTCCTGGGGTCCGTTCGGCAGGTGATGCAGTTATTGTCCTTAAAACAACTTTTAATCCTACAGCGCTGTGTCTAACGGCCGGGGCTTACATTTGTATATGCATTAGGCTGGCACACCCTCTCCGTCCTTCCTCCCCACCCTCCTCATTATTAAGAATGATCCAGGAACACGGTGGCACGGCGATCAGAGTCCCCCAAAATAGTAAATACCTGCTCTGGACCCCTCGGCTAGGTAGCCGAGGGGTCCAGAGCAGGTATTTGTACATTACTCACCTGTCCCGGGGTCCTGATCGGCGTCTTCCGGGTTCGCGGCGTCCTCCGTCTTCTCATTCGGTCTTCTGCTCTTTCCGGCGGTCCCCATCGGCTTTTTTCGGCTCCAGCCTCATCTTTTTCCGGATTTTGCGCTCTGCTTCCCCCTAGCCGCTGATATGTGTAATACACTTATCAGCAGCTACAGGGATGTTCAGTATGTAGAAAAAGTTTTTTGTTTTTTTTTTCCAAAGTTTTTTTTTTTCTATTTTCCGCACCCTATCGCCGCTGGGTGTCGATCAGCATCGCACAAAAGTGCGCTGCTAATCAGCAACTCCTCCTTTTTGGCGTAGGGTGTTTTTTTTTCTATATCCTACTGCCACGGTCTGCTGATAAGTGCCGCACATAAGTGCGTCATTTATCAGCAACGCTTTTGTTGGCGTAGGTTTTTTTTATACTTACTGTAAAAAAAAACACGTAAAAAACACTACATTACACCACACTACATTGAATAAAGTTTGACACTACACCACTACATACCCCATATACTAGTCCCCTTATAAAGATGACCCCCAGGGTGTTTTCGGCGTCAGAGGGATACGTTATTATTGCCTCCGACACCGAAACAGCCAGTGAGGATGAATGGGGGGGATCCTTCTTTCCTCCATTCATCCTCATCATCCAGTGACATGTCTGGGGGGTAGCGTAGCGTACGCTGCCCCCAGACACGTCTTTTCCGCCAGTACCGTCCCAATAAGAGATGACGGTATGGCGTGAAATTATCCAAACTCTGAGCGTACCTCTGGGTACACTTACAGATTTAGGGTACGTGCACACTGCGGAATGGCGAAGGATAACCCTTTGTGCATTCCGCAGCTGGCACCCTCCGGCGGACTGATGCGGGCGCGCATGTCTCTACCCGTGTCATAGACTCCATTCTATGCACAGGCGGATTCCATCGTCCATCCAAAGAATGAACACGTTGAACGGAGAGCGGAATCCGCCCGTGCATAGAATGGAGTCTATGACACGTGTGGAGACGTGCACCTGCATCCGTCCGCCGGTGGGTGCCAGCTGTGGAATGCACAAAGAGTTATCTGTCGCGATTCCGCAGTGTGCACGTACCCTTAGAGTGTATGTAGGAAGGGACACCCGAATCCAGCCCCCAGATGCCCCCTCCCCCCCATCCTCGGAGTTAGTGGGAAGATCGTTCGGGAACTGATCTTCCCACTGCTGGATAAAGGTTACCATCCGTACGGGGATAACTTTTATACCAGCACCCCCTCTACTGGTCCCTCGCTGCCCGAGCTACTGTAGCTTGCGGCACGATCCGAAAATATCAGAAGCAGTAATAGAGCCCTAATATTTAGCAGCCATGGAGCGGACCCAGCGCTTCTGGATATGAAGGACCCCGTATCGCACCAGGACAACATTTTCCAGGTGACGCCCCCCACACTGGAAAACAGGAGACCCCAGAAGAAGTGCAGAGTGTGGCGTAACAAGAGGATCAGGAAGGACACCATTTTTCAGTGTGCCACCTGTCCTGATCCCCCCGGCCTCTGCATACTGGATCGCTTCAAGGCGCACCACACGTCATCGGAGTTCTACATTATCTAAATTCTGTCCCTTATTCCTATTTCAGGGGTCACGTTGATCCAGGGATTATTCTGATCGCCATTATGGAGTCGGGAAGGAATTTTTCCCCTGTGATGAGGCTACTGTCGTCTGCCTCACGAGGGTTTTTTTGCCTTCCTCTAGGTCAACACAGGTTGAATTTGATGGACACCTGTCATTTTCAACCTTATAAACCAATAATTGGCCTAATACCCCCAAATAAATTAGAATTGTCCCTTTTCCCCAGCTAAATAGGTATGGCCACCATTCCCATTAGAGGATGCCATGATGCAATTACAAAGCCTCTGTGCGGCCAGGACAGTAGAAACCCCCCACAAGTGACCCCATTCTGGAAACTACACTTGATAAGGAATCTAACAAGGGGGGCAGCAGGGATATGGCCCCCTGGTGACGGCCACATTTGGGACGTGAAAATGAAAAAAATGGTATTTTTTATTTTCTCGGCACATGTTCTACGTAAGTGCCCGTCACCAGTGGGGTCCATATCCTCATTGCACCCTTTGTTAGATTCCTTATGGGGTGTAGTTTCCAGAATGGGGTCACTTGTGGGGGGTTTCTACTGTCCTGGCAGCACAGGAGCTTTGTAAATGCGACATGGCCTCCATCCTCCATTCCAGCCTCTAAATGGCGCTCTGTCCCTTTGGTGGCTTGCCCTGTGCCCATGTGGCACATTATGCCCAAATGTGGGGTATTTTCGTACTCAGGGGAAACTACCCTACACGTTTTGTGTTCATTTTCTTTTTTAACCCCTTGTGGAAATGGAAAAAAATCAAGGCTAGACCAACATTTAGTGTAATTTTTGTAAAGTTTTTACTCTAAATCATTAATCTTGTCATGATTTTTTCATTTTCACAAGGGGCTAAAAGATAAAAAAAAACACTAAATGTGTAGCGCAATTTCCCCTGAGTATGGAAATACCCCACATGTGGACATAAAGCGCCATGCGGGTGCAGGGTAAGCCTCCGAAGGGAAGGAGCACCATTTGGTTTTTGAAGGCTGGATTTGGATGGAATGGATTTCGAGGGGCCATGTTGCATTCAAAAGGCCCTTGTGTTGCCAAGACAATTGAAACCCCCCACAAGTGACCCCATTATGGAAACTACACCCCTCAGGGAATGTAACAAGGGGTGTAGTGAGCATATGGACCCCACTGGTGACGGGCACAAATGTGGAACAATGTGGTGTGAAAATGAAATATTACATTTTTTACACTATAATGTTGGTTTAGCCTTGAATTTATCATTTTCACAAGGGGTTAAAAGAGGGAAAAAAAAACAAAATGTGTAGAGCAATTTCCCCCGAGTCCGTAAATACCCCACATGTGGACATAAAGCGCCATGTGGGCGCAGGGCAAGCCTCCGAAGGGAAGGAGCGCCATTTGGATTTTGGAGGTTGGATTTGGCTAGAATGGATGATGAACGCCATGTCGCATTTACAGAGCCCTCGTGCTGCCAAAACACTGGAAACCCCCCACAAATGACCCCATTCTGGAAACTGCACCCCTCAGGGAATCTAACAAGGATATGCAGTGAGGATATGGCACATTTGTGCCATGAAAGTGAAAAAAGAAAAATTTACCTTTCACGTCACATTGTTCCACATTTGTGCCCGTCACCAGTGGGGTCCATATGCCCACTGAACCCCTTGTTAGATTCCTTGAGGGGTGTAGTTTCCAGAATGGGGTCACTTGTGGGGGGTTTCCAGTGTCTTGGCAGCACAAGGGCTCTATAAATGCGACATGGCCCTTGAAATCCTTTCCAGTGAAATTCAGCTTCCAAAAGCCAATTGGCGCTCTTTCCCTTTGGAGGCTCGTCCTGCGCCCCCTTGGCACTTTATCGCCACATGTGGGGTATTTCCGTACTCGGGAGAAACTGTGCTACACATTTTGTGTTTTATTTTTCCTCTTATCCCTTTAAGAAAATGAAAAATTGAAGGCTAGAACAACGTTTTAGTGTAAAAAATAAATTTTTCTTTTTTCACGCCATATTGTTCGGAAAATCTGTGAAGCACCTGTGGGGTCCAAATGCTCACCACACCCCTTGTTACATTCCTTGAGGGGTGTAGTTTTCTAAATAATGTCCCTTTAGGGGTGTTTTTTAGGTTTTGACACCCCAGAGCCTCTGCCAACCTGAAGTGGTACAGTCAAAAATGACCAAATATAACGGAGGCATTGAAATTCACTAGGCGCTCCCTTATATCTGAGGCTTGTGGTTGTGTCAAATAGCGCAATAGGGCCACATATGGGGTATTTCTATAAACTGCAGAAACGGGGCAACAATTATTGGGGTGCATTTCTCTGGTAATAGGTTTATAATTCTGAAAAATATTGGATTACAATAAAATCTCTGCACAGAAAATTAAAATTTTCAAATTTCTTACACACTTGGCTTTTATTTCTAAATGGTTAAAACACTTTCTGGATATGCTTTTGCAGAGTGTGGGGGGTGCAGTTTCTGAAATGGGGTGCTTTGTGGGGCTTTCTAACATACAGGCCCCTCAAATACACTTTAACTGGGTTCACACTATGTATATTTGAGGCTGTATTTGGTCCTCATGTCAGGTCCTCATAGCAACCAAAACCAGGAGTGGATTAAAAACACAGAAAGGATCTGTTCACACAATGTTGAAATTGAGTGGATGGCCGCCATATAACAGTAAATAACGGCCATTATTTCAATACCACAGCCGTTGTTTTAAAATAACAGCAAATATTTGCCATTAAATGATGGCCATCCACTCAATTACAACATTATGTGAACAGAGCCTTTCTGTGTTTTCAATCCACTCCTGGTTTTGGTTGCTATACAGCCTCACAAATACAGCCTCAAATATACATAGTGTGAACCCAGCCTAAACCTGAACAGGTCCCTAAAAATATCTGATTTTGAAATTTTACTGAAAATTTTGAAATTTGCTGCTAATGTTTTAAGCTTCCTATTGTCTAAAAAAATGAAAGATCGTTTAATAAATGCTGCCATCATGAATTAGACATGTTGCTAATGCTATTTAATATATAATTTATGTGGTATAACCACTTTCTGTATAAGCAAAAAAGTTTCAAAGTTGGAAAAATGCATTTTTTCACATTATTTGGTTTTTTTTCATAAAGATTCGTTATGAGTATCGACTCCAATTTACCAGAAATGTAAAGTACAATATGTCACGAGAAAACAATCTCAGAATCAGCCGGATAGGTAAAAGCATCCCGAAGTTATCAATGAATAAAGTGACACTGGTCTCTGTCATTAAGGCCATTTCAGGCTCTGTCCTTAAGGGGTTAAAGTAGTTGCCAAATAGTTGCAACCCAACTCCACAATAAAGGTGGTGTATTTCACCATCTAATGTGGAGCCAGTTACTCCCAGGACTGTACAGGAGTGGGGGATTCCGTCATGATGCTGGGATTCCTTGAACCCCCCTCGACCTCCAACCCCCCCACCCCCCGGTTCGGGCAAATAGATTTTTTTTTTTTTAAGTGCTGGGAAAGGGGACGATAAAAGAAATGTCCCCCGCTCCAGCACTGGTGGCCACGTACCGCCACTCCGGTTCCCAGGTCCCTGGCCACTTCCTGGTCTGAGCCAGACACGGGTAGTGACGTGTGCGGTCTGCTCAGTCAGTCAGCGGCCGTGGCAGGCCCCCACTATGGACGCTGATTGCCTGAGCAGACTGCACATGTCACCACCTCCATACCTGGAGTTCCCCTTTAATCCAATATGCTCAGTTCTTTCTTTCTTCACATTTGCTGTTGGGGATAGGACAGGACACTGGATGTTTGGTCAGTCCCAACAAAATTGACAGGTTCCGATCACGTTCATCTGTACCCCTTTACTAAAATACATGGCTGTATTTGAAGAACTTTTGTTGAATGTTTTGATCAACATTTTACATTTGCAATATCACACATTCCGTTCTTGATATTACCTGTGAGACTGGCAGGGAATTCACATCTGAGCTCTTAATCAGCTTTTTCTTACCCAATAAATGTATTACTTATGAATTTAAGCTGTTAAGCCACTTATTATGTGAGCGAGGTATTTCACACTGCAGTTAATCTTATTTTTGTCTTTTATTAGTTTTGTTTATACATTTAACCAAACTCGCTTCACAGAATGTTTATTTCTGTCAGTCTTTTTTCATCCAAAACCAAGAGTGGGTTAAAAACACAGAAACTTGGCAAATCTAGCCATTATAATTTTGTCCTGTCAGTTGCATTTCTGATTTTGGTTAAAGAAAGACTGACTGAATACTCAAAGTAATTCCGGATTTGCAGAGGTTAAGGACGTTTATTTCTTAAAAATGACGGATCTGCAGAAATTGTGGACACGCCTATAGACTTATATGGGACAATCTGTGCTGCAATTACGGTCCATACTAGAGCTTGTCGGATGCGTTTTTTTGGATGGAGGGGAGCAGACTCGGAGGAGGAGGAGGTGCATGAGTGCTCATCCGAAGGGCGGCGGGTGAGCGCTCATGCAAAGGACCGGGCACAGTGCTCAGATGAGGGGCGGCAAGTTGGGGGTAGGTGCAGGAGCTCTCACCCCGCCGGAATGGGGCGGCGGGTGAGTGCTCCTGCAGGGAACCGGCCAGGGGAGAGATAGGCTCAGAGGGGGCAGCTAGTTGGGGTGAGCCACTGCAGCAAGTATACTAGGACCGGGTAGGGGGGTGGGACAGAGGGAGGGGGACATTACCAGCCCAGGGAGGGAGGGAGGGATGGAGAATAGACGTCTATTCCCTTTCTATACTTCTACATGAACTCCCTGCTGCTGCATACATTTGAGATGTGACGTCACATTTTTTTTGAGGAAGTGAGCCTGCCTGACCTACTAAAGTGAGAGAAATAGCAGAATATGTGCATTTCCTATAATTAGTGTATATTAGGGATTTGTATAACTTTCTTTATGTAATAACATATTTAAAAACACATTTTGCCTGGAGTACCCCTTTAACCTCTGGAACAGTTTCTCAACAACTGTTCACACAGAGAAATCTCACTGCAGCAGTGAGCCCAATCCTTATCCTAATACTTGTTGCACTAAGCCCTTAAAAGGTGTTTGTTGCTGCACTTGATCTTAAAAGGGTGACCCCTATACCGCCAGAAACTGACAGGTCACTTCTGCATAGCACATATGAGAGCATACTCTACTGGTCTCCCTGAAAATCCTGGTGAGACTTGTAGGAGAAAATGTAAGCACTTTTGGGAAGATTTACCAAAGGGTGCAAAACTTAGACTGGTGCAAATTGTCCACATCAACCAATTACAGCTCCTTTCCTTTATGATCTGATCTCTGTTTATAGTCTGTTTCTGGCTTTGGCTTCAAATCTTTGGCAGATAATCTGTCAGATAATCTTTCTGTGTAAATGGACCCTTATGCTACGTTTACACGGAACGATTATCGGGCGAATTTTCTCGATAACGATCGAATTCGAACGATAATCGTACGTGTAAACGCATCGAACTATCGATAAATCGTTCATTTTGGTCTTTTAACATGTTCTTAAATCGTCGTTCGCAAAAAATTTGCCGATCGTTCCATGTAAACAGTCGTTCACTGATTTTACCTATGTGTGAGATAGGCTTAAGCGATCGCAAAACTATCGCAAAACGAATTTTCTGTACGATATATCGTTCCATCTAAACGCTGATCGTTATAAAAAAAACGTTACTTCGAAATCGTTAATCGTACGATCGGGCCAATTATCGCTCCGTGTAAACTTAGCATAAGAGAGGTTGGTGCAACTTGTATTAAAGGATTATTCCCATCTCAACTAATATAAAAAATCTTGTAGTACAGAAGTTAAATATTTTTGCAAATCCATTCATTTAGCAAACTTGCCTGCTTTTCCTTATATGCTGCTCTTTACCTCCCATTGTTGACAGCTGGTTGTCTAGGTTACCGACCGTCTCTCTAAAAGCGGTGGTCGGGTTGATAAATATAGTATATAAATAAAGTCAATAATATGTATAAATATGTATACTGTAGCTATATATTCCAGCCACGCAACTGCTTTTAGAGAAGAGTGGTGGTCGGTAACCTAGACAACAAGCTGTCAAAAAGTGATAAAAAGAGCAGCCTATAAGGAGAAAGAGGCAAGCTCACTAAATGAACATACTTCCAAAAATCTTAAACATGACTTACTCTTCAATTTTAACTATGTTATGTTGAGATGGGAATACCCCTTTAAGTAAAGGACAGAGGTAATCACTGCAGTAAGATTTCCACAGTCCAGCAGCAGTCCCTGTCTTCTTCTTGCAGGATCGATGGTGTAGCACTATAGCTATAGCTACCAGTCCCACTAACAGCAGGGCTGTTTCCTTATCATGAAATGAAGGCGCAGGGTCAATGGTGCAAGGTTTAAACAAGCAGCTGAAGTTACTTCTTTGTACTTCACATATGTTTTTATGTATATTGGATCTGCGGTGAGATGATTAATGTTGCCTCCTGGTTCTGGTTCTGTTACTGATGTGAGAGGTCTGTTCTTCCCTTCTGAGTTCACTTAGGAAAGGGCCATCTCCTAGAGTGGATACTTCAGGTAGATAGGAGCCATACTAGTGGTTACGTAAAAGGCCTCACTTCCCTGTCCATTACCATTACACCCACTTTAATATTTTATCTCCATTTAAAGAACTCTTTTTGTTATTTACCAGCTTTACAATCAGAGGATTTTGTGCTTCTTATGGTGTACAATGAAGAAATCAGGCGTGTGTAGTTTTAGGTTGGCCAACTTGCTACCTTTATGCCATCACTAAGGGCCACATGTATCATCTGGCGAACGGATGATTTTCGGCGGAAAGGGGCGATTTGCGTATTTTTTTATTCGCAAATGGCCGATTTGCGAATAAAATATTCGCAAATCGGCACTTTCCGCCGAGTACGCCAGGGGGGCGTGTAGTGGGCGGAACGGAGGGCGCGGACTCAGAGTCCGCGCGATTTACCATCCGTTCTGCCCACATGTACGCCGAAAACCTACTCCAGTCCTCAGCTGGCGTAGGTTTTCGGCGGTGCGCACCGGCGCGGACGGGATTTATGTAGAGGCAGTCCGCCTCTACATAAATCTCCGTAGCGCCGGAGCTGCGGGGGCATTTATAAGTCCGGCGTAAAAAACGCCGGACTTAATAAATGCCACCCTAAATGTCCATATATTTTTATTTTGCCCATGTTATCTTTTCAGTTATTTTTCAATCAACCTGTACCTTTACATTGCAACATTATTTTTATGCAGTTTATGCCGCAGCTTACCCATAGAGAATAAGGAGGGCTGGGGCTGGACAGGAGAGATAACTGATGGATGGACGATCATTTGGCCATCGTTTATTAAAGGGGCATGGCATCCTTAACCCCTTCAAGACAGAGCCCTTTGATGCATAAAAGTCCAGGTCAAATTAATGCAATGTTCCTCCCCACCTTCCAAGAGCCATAGCGCTTTTATTTTTCCACCTACAGGGCTGGTTGGGGAGCCATTTTTTGCCCCATGATCTCCAGTTTTTATTAATATCATATTGGTGTAACGGGAAAATTTTGATTGCTTTTTATACATTTTTTGTGATATATAATTTAATAAAATCAGCAATCTTAGTGTGTTTTCTTTTCCCGTTTACGCCGTTCACTGTGCGGGCAAAATATTGTTATATTTTAATAGATAGGACAAATTGTGTGTGTGTGGGGGGGGTTATAAGGTTTTTTTTAACCCCTTGCCTCTTCAGCCTGTTTTGGCCTTAATGTTCGGGGCCTTTTTTTCAAATCTGACCTGTCTTTCTTTATGTAATGATAACTCTGCAATGCTTTTAACTATTGTGGTTATTCTGAGACTGTTTTTTCGTGGCATACTCCTCTTTATGTTTGTGGTATATTTTTGTTGATACACTCAGTAGTTTTTTTGTAAAAAAAAAAAAAACACATTTGTGCAAAAATTAGAAAAAATTACATTTCTTTATATTCAAAACTCTCTTTTCCTAAGAAAGATAGTCATGCTACATGAACAAATTATTACTGCAACATCTACAACATGTCTGCTTTATGATGAACGTCATTTGATGAACGTTCTTTTACTTGTTAGGATGCTAGAGGGCTTCAAAATTTTGCAGCGATTTTTCAAATTTTCATGAAAGTTTCAGCTCTGATTTTATTAGGGACCAGTTCAGTTCTGAAGTGGCAGGGGCCGCAGGAGCAGGAGGAGGCATTAAAGGGGTAGTGCGGCGCTAAACAATTATTCACTAAATAACACACAATACAAAGTTATACAACTTTGTAATGTATGTTATGTTAGTGAATCGCTTCCTTCCCCGTGTTCCCCCCACCCGGAAGTGTAGTGTTCTATACATACCTGCTAATTGCCGACCCCCGTCCGCCATCTTGTGCCAATGATGTCATCTTTGGATGGACGGCCGAACCGCTCCTACCGTCCCTAGTGCCGGCCGCCCTCTGCCGCGTCATTAGCTGCTCAGCCGCGATTGGCTGAGCATAACTGTGCTCAGGCAATCGCGGCTGAGCAGCTGATGATGCGGCAGAGGGCAGCCGGGACTTTATTACCAGATTACTTCTTTAAAAAATTAAATAAAAGTCAGTGGGGAAAAATGAGAAAACAGACTACATAGCGTTGGTCCAACTTAGCTGCTCCATGTGTCTTCATTGCTTTGGATCACTGCAATAAAGTTATTGAGCACCCTATCGCTGATCCCGGGTGAGCATTGTTACCAGTTCATGTACACTGTTGGAGTGGGGAGCTCGTTCGTCAAGGTTCCTCTAAAGTGCTGAGCGGGCTTCACTGTTTTAAGTCCTCTGCATAGAACACTACAACCCCCAACATGACCCGACTGGACGAGAGCATAATACAAATTCTATAATACTTGATATATATATATATAACACTACAACCCCTAATATGATCATAATCTATTTCTATTATACCCTCTACATAGAACACCACAACCCCCAACATTTAACTGACAACTGGATAAGACCATAATACAATTCTTTTATTGGCTACACATAAAGCACTACCACCCCCAACATGACCATAATGGGCCTGCTCCATAGGACCCTACCACATTATCAACATTTATACACAAGGCTATGATTTAAAAATATTTCAACATGTTTATTTAGCATGATTTAAAATCTACAAAAAATACATATAGTGCAAGAATAATCCAGTAGAAAAACGCAACTCATTGCCACAATACTTGATGAATCATATTAGTATATATCCATAATGGTAAGCATGAAGATTACTATTTACACACATGTAGTATTCCCAGATGGCCTCCCAGGCATCCTAGGTATAAATATACCTGACCTATATTGGTTCTAAGCCTTAATCAGGAACATGCTTACCTATGGCAATGATGTCGCAACCCCGACGTACGTTTCGCGTACTTCCGCTTTCTCAAGACGCCCCTTGAGAAAGTGGAAGTACGCGAAACATACGTCGGGGTTGCAACATCATTGCCATGGGTAAGCATGTTCCTGATTAAGGCTTAGAACCAATATAGGTCAGGTATATTTATACCTGGGAGGCCATGTGGGAATACTACATGTGTGTTAATAGTGATCTTCATGCTTACCATTATGGATATATACTAATATGATTCATCAAGTATTGTGGCAATGAGTTGCGTTTTTCTACTGGATTATTCTTGCACTATAAGTATTTTTTGTAGATTTTAAATCATGCTAAATAAACGTGTTGAAATATTTTTAAATCATAGCCTTGTTGTGTATAAATGGTAGTATTTATGGGCTATTAGTGTTATTATAGTATGGACTTTAAATATTAAGGGTTAAGAATTCTGTCAGACGGAAACCGTAATATATCATTCAGTGTCCATTGGAACTATCGTGTATAAATCACATTATCAACATGTACATAGGAAGGTGGGAAGAAGGTCTAGGTTCAGAACAAATACGCTGGTGTGATGCCCAAAGGCATAATGTTGTTTCTACAACACGTTTACATGCTAACTTGCCGTTCTATGCTACATATAGACCAGTTTAAGAGGACATAAGCATCAAAAGGTAAAATTTTTGCCTATATATATATTCTATAACTTCTATCACTAATAAACTAACAATTATGTGTGGATTAAATAGGGTATACACATGTCTATGGAGTTGAAGAATTAGGTAATTTTCTGAGTAATTAGGGAGATATTTGATTTCTATAAACCTAACACCATGGGAGGTGTAAAAGGATATTTATCAGGAATGTAACGGAAATAGTCATCATACATGGAGCTGGTTTATATAGCTTTACATGTGTACTTGTATATACATATATACTATGTATATGTATGTTTTTATAATTTTAGTGTCACTAACACATATGTAATTATGTCACTAACTTATGACTATAACTTTAACTTAAAACCATGATTAAGGACCCAATGGGGTCAGAAACATGTCAGTGTTTTTTGAATACTTAATAAAGCATTGAAAAATTCCTAAGAGAATTTTTCCTGTTTTCTTCATTGTGAAATACCCCGCAGTCCAGGGGCATCTCTCACATGCTCTGCTTGGAGGCAATCTAGCCAAGAGATGTGACTGGTTTACTACATGACTGAGTGCTGACCACAACTATACCTTTTGGCTTTAGGTTCAGAACAGCCTGTTTCTGGGAAAAGGCTGTGTTCACACAATGCATATATCTGTTGCGTTTTTAACATGCATTTTGATTCTAAACTGAGGGACATGAAATGCTGGGAATTGTAGTGTATAGAAATTTCTGTGAACCACAAGTGTCCCTCCAAAAAGTTGGGAGGTATGGAGGAAGGGCTGACTGCAAAGCATTGTTTTCAGTCATCATCATCATCATCACAGCAATGTACAAAACACGGTCTGATTTGCCCATAGCAACCAATCACAGTTCACGTTTCATATCTTAACAAGCTCTTAAAATTAAAGCTGAGCTTCGATTGGTTGCTATGGGCAAGTTAGACTAAGTTACACATGGCAACCAATCACAATTCAGCTTTTATTTTACCAGAGTAATTTAAGAAACGAAAGCTGAGCTGTGATTGGTTGCTATGGGCCACATCAAACCATATTATTTAGTGTTCTTAGTGTGGCCTAACCATAAGCTGTTTCCTTGGTGACAAGTGTGTTTAGTGACCTCTGCAGTAAAGAACATTGCCAGCCATTAATGGGTTAATGTTTCACATGCCTGCAGTAACCATAGCAACCGTGCATTGTGATGACAAGCGCTTATGTCATAGAGAAGGTTCCATAAAGCACTGCACCGCGCCCTGATCAGTGCCATCTTGGATGCGCCAGGACCTTGAGCTTGACAACTTTACTGCCCCCTACCCTTGAAGTAATTTGGAGGTTCTAGCAGGGGAAAAGTGGTGGTCTGCCTTAGACTACCCCTTCATTGAGTCTCCACCTTCTTGAGAAGTGGACCTGGATCTGTGAAGAAGAGATGCATCTGCCTAGCCATCAATAAGGTGACAGACATTGCAGCCAGATCTCTCTCACATCCAGTTCATTATATTTATAGTATGGTATTACCCTCTAAGCCCAGGGGAGGGGCAGCTCTCCAGCCATGGCTCCCTCGAGGTTTCCCCCACAGGGGTTTTTCCTCACCTGAGTGCTGGAGGGTGACTCTTTGTGAGTCGGGGGTCTGCCATTTTCAGTGTCATGTAATTTTAAATAAAATTGGCCCCTTTGACACCTGATTACAATGTGTTGTGTCTTTATTTTGCGTTCTTTGGTTTATTGTATTATGCTTGGGAGTTGGGGGTCCATCACATATTGCAGAGTCATATAGCTGGACATCTGCCTGCTACACAGATCTATCACCTGCACAATGAGCGCAAGAAGGATGGAGCAGTGGATAGAAGAACTCTGACATGTATGTGCATATCCCTAGGTTAAAGAAATACTCAAATCTTGAAGAAAAAACATGCATCACAGGGTTTATACCTACATCTGCAAGGCTTGGCAAAAGGTTTTTTCAAGTGACAGGGTCACACCAATCATAGTATATCATAGCAACATGGACACCACCATAAATATACATCATATATACACAACCCAGTGGCTCTTGTGTGTGTGGGGGCAGCATCAGGGGAAAGGCAAAGTACTGCATCCCCACCAGTGTCGGACTGGGGTACCTTGGGCCCACCAGGGAAATTGATCCTAGGGGCCCACCCTACATACATATACATAACCATCGCCAAACCTTTAACCTTAGTACAGCAACATTGCATTCAGCAGTGTATGTGACCAGCGACATAGCCCACTGTCAATCACAATCGTTTCTGTAGGTTTCTGTCATAGCTGCCAGCTATGACCGCTGAATGGCTGAGCTGCCTTGAGACGTCAAGTCTCATGCCGAAGATCTCACCAGGAAGCGGCCGAGGGACGGGAGAACAGGGTGGCGCGATCCGGGAGCCAGCGCTGGAATCAGGGGGGTAAGTTACCGGAGCCTTCTATTTCCCCCCCCTCCCCGGCCGTACACGGATTTAACAGCTGGCCCGGAGTACCCCTTTAGGCTGGGTTCACACTACGTATATTTCAGTCAGTATTGCAACCAAAACCAGGAGTGAATTAAAAACACAGAAAGGATCTGTTCACACAATGGTGAAATTGAGTGGATGGCTGCCATATAAGGCCCCGTTCCCACTGAGGAAAGGTAGCGGAATTCCGCGACGGAATTGTCCGCCGCGGAATGCCGTTAGCCTCCCGCTCATAATGGGAGTCTATGGGAGGCGCGCGCTCCTGCTCTGTACGCGCTGAAGAATGAACATGTTCATTCTTCAGCGCGGACAGGGCAGGAGCGCGCGCCTCCCATAGACTCCCATTATGAGCGGAAGGCTAACGGCATTCCGCGGCGGACAATTCCGTCGTGGAATTCCTCTACCTTTCCCCAGTGGGAACGGGGCCTAACAGTAAATAACGGCCATTATTTCAATATAACAGCCGTTGTTCTAAAATAACAGCAAATATTTGCCATTATATGGCGGCCATCCACTCAATTTCAACATTGTGTGATCATAGCCTTTCTGTGTTTTTTATCCACTCCTGGTTTTGGTTGCAAAACTGACTGAAATATACATATACTGACTGAAATATACGTAGTGTGAACGCAGCCCAAAGCTTATATGTACGGTCCACATTCAGGCTATGTTCACACTACGTATATGTCCGGCCGCATATTTTCCGCGGCCGGACATATACGTATGAAACTCCGGCCGGGACTTTACGCAAGTTGCGGCCGGATACGTACGGAACGCAAACTTACGCCCGTAGTGTACTTACGCTTCCTGAGCGCTCTTCGTAGCGATCTGACAGCGGTCTTTTACTTGGAAATCTTCGCCTAGCCCCGGACACCCCACAGAACCTTTTGGATCGGCACAAAAAGCTTGAAAAATGAAGAAATCACCACTCCGTACGGGACCGCATGTTACGCTACGGGCGTAAGTTACGGCATTTCCGTCCCGAAATAATGGTCTGGTTCATTTTTTACGGCGCCGCATACGATCCGGGCGTAAGTTCGTACGTAGTGTGAACTGTGCGGCTGTAGATCGGATACTTCACATTGTATGCAAACTACGTAAGTTTCGGGCCGCTTATTCACGGAACGCGCTACGGCGGGAAACTTACGTAGTGTGAACCCAGCCTCATACTGCATACATTTTAAATAAAATCTATAGAAAACTTGTAGAGAGTCTACTATTTCTGTCTCTCTCTCTGTATATGTCTCTAAACATCTATAGAACTACACACTACATAATATACACTGTATACATAATAGATGTGCACACACACAGACAGGCACATAACACAGACACAAACATGCAAACACACCAAGACCAACATACAGACACAAGCAGATTACACACACACATATAGAGAGATAACACTCACATGAACAGACACATGATATACATGTACAAACACTCACACTAGGGCTGGGCGATATGGGCAAAAAATAAAATCTTGATTTTTTTTTTTTTTTTCTCGATTTAAATCTCGATTTTTTTATTTATTTATTTTGCTGATAATTATGATGGGTATAGTAGTAGAGGCATAGTGGATAAGGGATGTAGTAACAGAAGCATAGAAGATTGTGTAGTAGTAGATAAGGGGAGTTGTAGTAGTATCAGGAGTGGGGGTAATAGTAGCAATGGTAGTGGGAGCAGTATTGGGGGGCGTAGTAGGGCAGGATTGGGAGTGGTAGTAGGGGTGGGCACAGACTGTGGACAGATATGACTATGGGGAGGGGGCACAGCTATAACACACTGTATGCTGGGACCCTAATAATACTGGACGCCAGGCCGTGCTGAGGGCGGGAACGGGACGGGGACTTGCACTGGCACTCCAGATGGGAACAGGAGGGGGGCGCACTGAGACGCTGTGCCGGGCGGGTGTATCGGTGCGCACTCACACTCCGGGCAGCTGGGGGGGGGCTCTGTCAAGCCGTGCCGTGGGGGGATGTCATTGATACTCCGGGCAGACTGCGGGGCACACTTACGCTCCGGGGGAGGGGAGGATAGCGGACACACTGACGCATCGGGCGGGCTGCGGGGATCACTAATAGGTGGGCGGCGTTGGTCCTCTGGGTGCTGGCGTGCGGTCCCACTCTGACCTGCAGGAGGAGCAGCTTGCCCAGAGCGCCACTGCTCCTCCCTGCAGGTCAGAGGGTATTTTTTTCTTTTCTTTGAAAATCTAATTTACGATTTTCAAAGAGATTGAAATCGATTCTTAAAATCTAGGCGAATTAATCAAATTAATTCGATTAATTGCCCAGCCCTAACTCACACACACTGACTTATATACCCTCACACACACACTGACTTATATACCCTCACACACACTGACTTATATACCCTCACACACACTGACTTATATACACTCACACACACTGACTTATATACCCTCACACACACACACTGACTTATATACCCTCACACACACACTGACTTATATACCCTCACACACACTGACTTATATACCCTCACACACACTGACTTATATACACTCACACACACTGACTTATATACCCTCACACACACACACTGACTTATATACCCTCACACACACACTGACTTATATACCCTCACACACACACTGACTTATATACCCTCACACACACTGACTTATATACCCTCACACACACTGACTTATATACCCTCACACACACTGACTTATATACCCTCACACACACACTGACTTATATACCCTCACACACACTGACTTATATACCCTCACACACACTGACTTATATACACTCACACACACTGACTTATATACACTCACACACACTGACTTACATACCCTCACACACACTGACTTATATATACCCTCACACACACTGACTTATATACCCTCACACACACTGACTTATATACCCTCACACACACTGACTTATATACCCTCACACACACTGACTTATATACCCTCACACACTGACTTATATACCCTCACACACACTGACTTATATACCCTCACACACACTGACTTATATACCCTCACACACACTGACTTATATACCCTCACACACTGACTTATATACCCTCACACACACTGACTTATATACCCTCACACACACTGACTTATATACCCTCACACACACACACTGACTTATATACCCTCACACACACTGACTTATATACCCTCACACACACTGACTTATATACCCTCACACACACTGACTTATATATACCCTCACACACACTGACTTATATACCCTCACACACACTGACTTGTATATACTCACACACACTGACTTATATACACTCACACACACTGACTTACATACCCTCACACACTGACTTATATACCCTCACACACTGACTTATATACCCTCACACACACTGACTTATATACCCTCACACACTGACTTATATATACCCGCACACACACTGACTTATATACCCTCACACACACTGACTTATATACACACACTGACTTATATACACACACTGACTTATATACCCTCACACACACTGACTTATATACACTCACACACACACTGACTTATATACCCTCACACACACACTGACTTATATACCCTCACACACACTGACTTATATACCCTCACACACACTGACTTATATACACACACTGACTTATATATACTCACACACACTGACTTATATACACTCACACACTGACTTATATACACTCACACACTGACTTATATACCCTCACACACACTGACTTATATACCCTCACACACACTGACTTATATACCCTCACACACACACACTGACTTATATACCCTCACACACACACTGACTTATATACCCTCACACACACTGACTTATATACCCTCACACACACTGACTTATATACCCTCACACACACTGACTTATATATACCCTCACACACACTGACTTATATACCCTCACACACACTGACTTATATACACACACTGACTTATATACACTCACTGACTTATATATACTCACACACACTGACTTATATACCCTCACACACACTGACTTATATACACACACTGACTTATATACACACACTGACTTATATACACACACTGACTTATATATACTCACACACACTGACTTATATACCCTCACACACACTGACTTATATACCCTCACACACACTGACTTATATACCCTCACACACACTGACTTATATATACCCTCACACACACTGACTTATATACCCTCACACACACTGACTTGTATATACTCACACACACTGACTTATATACACTCACACACACTGACTTACATACCCTCACACACTGACTTATATACCCTCACACACTGACTTATATACCCTCACACACACTGACTTACATACCCTCACACACACTGACTTATATACCCTCACACACTGACTTATATATACCCGCACACACACTGACTTATATACCCTCACACACACTGACTTATATACACACACTGACTTATATACACACACTGACTTATATACACTCACACACACACTGACTTATATACCCTCACACACACACTGACTTATATACCCTCACACACACTGACTTATATACCCTCACACACACTGACTTATATACACACACTGACTTATATACACTCACACACTGACTTATATACCCTCACACACACTGACTTGTATATACTCACACACACTGACTTATATACACTCACACACACTGACTTACATACCCTCACACACTGACTTATATACCCTCACACACTGACTTATATACCCTCACACACACTGACTTACATACCCTCACACACACTGACTTATATACCCTCACACACTGACTTATATATACCCGCACACACACTGACTTATATACCCTCACACACACACACTGACTTATATACCCTCACACACACACTGACTTATATACCCTCACACACACTGACTTATATACCCTCACACACACTGACTTATATACCCTCACACACACTGACTTATATATACCCTCACACACACTGACTTATATACCCTCACACACACTGACTTATATACACACACTGACTTATATACACACACTGACTTATATATACTCACACACACTGACTTATATACCCTCACACACACTGACTTATATACCCTCACACACACTGACTTATATATACCCTCACACACTGACTTATATACCCTCACACACACTGACTTATATACACACACTGACTTATATACACACACTGACTTATATACACACACTGACTTATATATACTCACACACACTGACTTATATACCCTCACACACACTGACTTATATACCCTCACACACACTGACTTATATATACTCACACACACACTGACTTATATACACACACTGACTTATATATACTCACACACACTGACTTATATACCCTCACACACACTGACTTATATACACTCACACACACACTGACTTATATACACACACTGACTTATATATACTCACACACACTGACTTATATATACTCACACACACTGACTTATATACCCTCACACACACTGACTTATATACACTCACACACACACTGACTTATATACACACACTGACTTATATATACTCACACACACTGACTTATATATACTCACACACACTGACTTATATACACTCACACACTGACTTATATACCCTCACACACACTGACTTATATACCCTCACACACACTGACTTATATATACCCTCACACACACTGACTTATATACCCTCACACACACTGACTTATATACCCTCACACACACTGACTTATATATACCCTCACACACACTGACTTATATACCCTCACACACACTGACTTATATATACCCTCACACACACTGACTTATATACCCTCACACACACTGACTTATATACCCTCACACACACTGACTTATATACCCTCACACACACTGACTTATATACCCTCACACACACTGACTTATATATACTCACACACACTGACCATTTATACAGGAAGCTCCAGGGGTCCATTAGTCTCCATCTTCACTGTCTCCTCTTCCGTGCAGGCTGCAGCCTCTCCCCCTTCTCCCGGGCACCGACTCCACACACAGCAGCAGGAGGGGGAGACATGACTGCAGGAGGATGGAGGGGGGAGACATGACTGCAGGAGGATGGAGGGGGCCCTGCTGCTGCTTCTCTGTGCAGCTTTCTGCATGTCCCTGCTGCCACAGGTGAGGGCTCCTGACAGGCAGGAAGAGAGACACTCCCGAAGCTGATCAGGACCGGACCGTTCCACTTACAGTACAGGGGGAGGGGGACCCATGAGTTTACAGTAGTTGTGTGAAAGAAGGGGCCCTATTGCCATTCTTTCATCATTAGAGCAGTGTGGAAGGCAGCAGAGGGCCCCTAAATCTACCGATTATAGGGAGATCCTGAACATGAGGCCCACCTCTAGCTCTGGGCCCTTTAAGGGGGGGAGGGCCCACCGGGGGATCCCCCGGCCCCCCGGTGGCCCAGTCCGAGCCTGATCCCCACACATATACATCCAGGTGTGGCCTAGGTAAACCTACCTCCCCAAATCCACAGGATAGGGGATATCAAGCTGATTAATAGAGGTCCCAGTGGTCATGGGAATGTGGGGAACATGTCCCTCAATCCCCAATCGAGTTTGTGACTTGCAACTGGAGGAGCTGCAGAAGGCCAGTGGCTATTGGATATCATTAAGGAAGCACTACGGGGACACAGGAATGGGTAAGTATACTTTCCTTATTATGTTCCAGCCCCCTCTGCCTGAATTAGATTTGTTAGTTTTATGGGTCTTCTTTCCAGTAACTTAAGTGGCATGTTATGCTTGTTTGCATAGAGTGACTGACAAGTTACTAGCAGTGAGCTAGCATCGCTGGTCACATAGAAAGCTCTATGCAAAGTGGCCATAGTAATGTGAAAGGTTTGGTTATCTGGTGTATGTACGGTGGGCCCTAAGAATCAAATTCCCAGGTGGGCCCAAGTTACCCCAGTCCAACACTGGGCACCGCTGCATCCCCATTAACTTCCTGGTTCAGCGAGGATGAGGACGACATTGCTGTGTCTCCCACAGAGCTTACACATGGCTCAATGGCTCCAAGGACAATTTAAGACCTGGGGAAATGTGTAAGCTTAATGGGACAGAGGGAGTAAAACTACACCTACCACTTCTGAGGATCCTGGCCACCCAAGTATGTCAGAGCCCGACCACCGCTCTCAGAGTTTAAAGAGGTGGTTGGGAACCTAGGCAACTGCTGTCAACACTAAGGGGCCACACTTCAAAAGAAAGCAATTTTGCTCATGCAACGCATTTGCAAAATTGTTTTCTTTTGCATTCCACATCACCCAACAAAATTTTAGGTGATGGAAATACCCCTTTAATTAATAAGAGCTGAGATATCATTGGTTGCTGTGGGCAACAAAGATAGTGTTTACCTTTTAGACAGTTTTGATAAATTCCTCCCAGTGTCTCTGTTACCTTCTATCCAAAATAACCAACCTGGTAATGTTCTGAAGCTTTTTGGCCTTGACATAATCTTTCTAAATTAAAAATTGCAAGTATTTTAATCCAAACTGCATGCACATTTTAATTGCTAAGCTACTTTGTATTGTTGGTGTTACCTGTATGTATTAGTAGATTAAGTTCCTTAAACATTTGCAACTATAGTCAAAAACATTAATGGAAAAAATCGACCTTCCATAGAGGCAGACACTGCCAATGCCACCTTCCATAGAGGGATCTGACACTGAACTTGTTCTCCTGCTTGCAAGTGAGAAAAACCTACTGCATTAAGATGTCAACTGCCATTGAAGTGTATATACAGTGGTACCTTGGTTTAAGAGTAACTTGGTTTAAGAGCGTTTTGGTTTAAGAGCTCACAGATTTTCAAAATTGTGACTTGGTTTAAGAGCATTGCTTTGGTTTAAGAGCTCCCTGTACTGGGTGGGAGCACAAGTGGAGGAGGGGTATGGTCATAGCGGGGTCTACAGCCCTGTGCTCTGATCCAGGAAGTCTCCCTCACCTTCCAAATCATAGCAGATCCACTTCAGGCTGGGGCTTGTATCAGGGGACAGGACTGTGGGGGTAACCTCTTTATAGCTGTAACCCCTCTCTCCCCGGACAGAGAGCGCTGCTATACTGTGCCCACATCTGCCCTGCTCATTTCTTCCTGCTCCCTGCAGTCTCCCTCACCTTCCAAATCATAGCAGATCCACTTCAGGCTGGGGCTTACATAAGGGGACAGGACTGTGGAGGTAATCTCTCCATAGCTGTAACCCCTCTCTCCCCGGACAGAGAGTGCTGCATGTATGTGCCCACATCTGCCCTGCTCATTTCTTCCTGCTCCCTGCAGTCTGTAACCGCCCTTGTGTTTCCCATCTTCTCCATTACTGTACAGTAACTTATAATATCACATATTCTGCTGTTTCTGAATGCTTGTTTCATTATTCATTTCATTATTCAGAATAATAAATCATTATTTTTGGGGTGTGGAACCAATTGTCTACATTTCTATGATTTCTTATGGGAAAATTTGCTTTGGTTTAAAAGTGGATTTGGATTACAAGCATGGCCCCGTAACGAATTATGCTCGTAATCCAAGGCACCACTGTATATCCATATGCAGTTAACAATTTCTAGTTACTTTACTTGCAAAACACTTTACCATGTAACTCTTTGACTGTAAAGGGTAGTGGGGAATTTTGAGCAATCAGACAATGAGGGTCCAATACTCATATATAGTCATATATTTTGACCTAAGAGTGGGTTCAGGCATTCTTTAACCCTTTGAGGTCCAAGCCCAAAATGACCAAAATCACTGCGCCAATTTTCATTTTTGCTTTTCTGTTTTTTCCTCCTTGCCTTCTAAGAGCTCTAGCATTTTCATTTTTCTATCTACAGGGCCATGTGAGAGCTTGGTGTAGGAACAGGTGTACTTTCATTCTACAATAACATATATGACAGAACCCCCAAAATATTATTTATGAAGATATAAATTGGTAAAATTGAAAAAAAGAATGCAATATTGTAACATTTGGGGGGTTCCTGTGTCTACGTAATGCACTATATGGTAAAACCGACATGATACTATTACTCTATAGGTCAGCCCGAACACAACCATATGCAGGTTTACACATATTTTCTAATGATTTTTTTTTTTTTTTTATGAAATCCTTTTTTACCCCAATTATTAATAAAATGGCCCTAGTGTGACTCTTATTTTTGTTTAGTTTTTTTACCTATGGGGCTGTATGGGGTGTCATTTTTATGTGCCATGATCTCTAGTTTTTTTAAATTTTTAAATATAATGTAACAAAAAATCGTCAATCCTGGCTCTTTTCCCCTCTTTTTGGTTACGCTGTTCGCTACACAGGATGACGATTGTTATATTTTAATAGATCGGACAATTATGCACGCTACAGTGTATAATATTTAGTTTATTTATATAATGGTATAGGGGGTGATTTTAATTTCTATTGGGGGAGGGGCTTTGGGGTATCTTTTAAAACATTTTTTATTTTTACACATTTTAAGTCCCCCTGGAGGACTTTTACATGCAATCAATAGATTGCATACACTGATCATTGCTGTGCCATAGGCATAGCATTGATCAGTGTTATAGGCGCTCTGCTCATTGAGCCTGCCTGTGCCGATCAGACCGCATGGAGGAAGGTAAGAGACCTCCAGCAGTCTGGCACAGTGATCGGAACCCTCGCAGTGACACTGCGGGGATCCCGATTGGTAAGTAACAGGAGCTGCTTCTCTCACTTACATTTAAACGCCGCGTTTAAGGGGTTAATCAGCCGGGCCCCCACCTGCTATGAAGTGCCCTCCCCTTTGGGGCATGCTCCATATCACATTAGTCTGGTGACAGGCGGCCAGGGCGTACATGTACACCCTGGGGTGGTTAAAGGGGTTATCCAGCAAAAATCTTTTTCTTTCAAAATCAACTGGTTTCAGAAAGTTATATACATTTGTAATTTACTTCTATTTGCTACTGTATGTCCTGCAGGAAGTGGTGCTTTTTTTCAGTCTGACACAGTGTTATTTGCTGACATCTCTGTCTGAGGGTATGTCCACACTAAGGAATTTTCGCAGAGAATCTTCTACACATTATTTTTATATTATTTTTTCATATTATTTTTATCACTTCCTACTTTTTACGTTGGCGGTACATAGCTCCTATAAGGGGATTGATGTCTTAGTTGAAATGCTGTTATATACTAAGGACTAACCATAAATACTCACTGGAATTACAGAGAACAATGTGCAGAATCTGGTAGCATCACTAATACTTGGTATAAGACTTGAATATTGGTATATACTTGGCATGGAACTTTGGTTACTGATAACAATGTAGATGTTGCTGCAATGTTGATTTGTAAAAAATCCATATATTGACAGAATGCATGGAATACAAAACAGAATAAAAGTAAAAGATCATATGTAAGCAATATTGTTGGTTAGCATTGCTACAGTACTTAAATATCATAGGTGACATTAACTAAAAGTAATAATTTCTACTCTGTAGAAACACTGAAGATTATAGTGGATAATATTGGGAAGCCACTGCTAGCAGAGGACACCAGTATAACAGTGGAAGCAGTGGATGTGGCTGCATCCCAGGCATTAAATTCCTAATGTTCAGCTCCCAATAAGTTGAGAGATTTTTTCTTTCTTGGGATTCGGTTTTGTTTGCAAATCTTCATGAAGTTTTGACAATTCCAAGAAAAATGATGCAAATAATTTGGTCCCCTGTATATAATTAGATCTGTAATAAAAAAAGACACATTTACTGTAGCATCCATTAGACAAGATCTCCATAATTGTTAGGCTTCTATATTGCTTACATCCGAAAATACTGTATTACCATATTCCTGGCCAACCACTGGTATTACTGGTGAGGAAGCTTTTTTTTTCATAACACACATTTAAAAATAATGTGCACCTGTGGCCTATTCCTTTCTCAAGCTGTCATATCCTGAGTGATATTGACAAATTATGGATAGAAATTACAATTACTCACCTTTTACTTAGTATTTTTTAGCTGGACCAGACAGAATTTAAACGGGTTCCCCCAGACTTTAAAGCGATTCTGTACCCACAATCTGACCACCCCAAACCACTTGTACCTTCAGATAGCTGCTTTTAATCCAAGTTCTGTCCTGGGGTCCGTTTAGCAGGTGATGCAGTTATTGTCCTAAAAAACAACTTTTAAACTTGCAGCCCTGTGTCAAATTGGTGTGGCCTAGAGTGTATATGCCCTAGGATTGCACTGCATCTCTGTCCCTCATCATTTGGAATGCCCTGGGCAGGATTTTTCCTATTCATCACCTGTCTGAACATTGCATATGTGCTGGATCGTTAAGGCCCATTTGCCATGTTTACACAAGTGATGAATTGGAAAAATACTGCCCAGGGCATTCCTAATGATGAGGAGGGACAGAGAGGCGGTGCAAGGCTTGGGCGCACACACTCTAGGCCATGCCAATTTGACACAGGGCTGCAAGTTCTTTTTAAGGACAATAACTGCATCACCTGCCGAATGGACCCCAGGACAGATCTTGGATTAAAAGCAGCTATCCAAAGGTACAAGCGGTTTGGGGGGGGGGGGTGTCAGATTGTGGGTACAGAGTCACTTTAATACTGAAAGGCTAACCTTAGAATAGGCCATGATTATCTAATTGGTGGTGGAGGTCCAGCGATCAGCTGGGGCAGTTTAGTGATAGTCTACAGAGCATGAAATAGTTATTATTCTGTTTCCTGAAGCCACGGTCAGTATAAACCAGGGTATGGACGTTAGATGTAGGATGAATTCCTATTTTCTCTATACCTATCCATCTCACTGTCCCTGATGTGTGCAAGCTCACACATCAAGTTGTTGAAGGGGTTATCAAGGTTGTGTGTGATTCTACAACTCGAGTCACTTCAATTAAAGTGCAAAAATACTGTGGAGACACAATCACGTTTCTTGATGTCAGTAAACTAGCCAGACCATGTGACGTTGATAAACACGTGATGGTGTCTCCACAGTGTTTTGGTTGATTTCTCTGAGGTCAACAGTCATTTCTTTGAATACACTACTAGGCTTTGCTTCCATTAACCAGAATCCTGCTCCACACTCATAAGGCCCTTGCACACTGAGTAAAAAAGGCAGAATTTACGAGCAGAGTCAGTGCAGCAGATTTCACTTATCATTCTGCCTGTCCTGTTGCTTCAATGGGATTTCTCTTGCACGTCTGCTCTCCCTTCATTTACTCCGCTCATAAACTCCACCTCTTTTACTCAGTGTGCAAAAGCCCATAAGGGGCAACTACCCCGAAACAACTGTTTGTGGATACCTTGCTTGAGTTCCTAGATTCATTGATGTTGAGAAACACGTCATGATGTCTCTCCTGTGTTTTGGTTGATCTCCCTAAGGTCAACCGTCATTCCTTTGACTTCTATTAAAATGATCTGCAATACCAGACAGAAACCAAGGACAAGAGTGGCGCTGTTTCTTGAAGAAAGCACTGTTTTTATAACCTATTCACACATTTCTCACCTGCTTATTTTTTCATTTTGTGAGTGTTCTCCATCATCTGCACCACCAATAGGAAGCATCATTACTTTCTTTTTGGTCAGATCTTGAAAGGTTCGTGCTAGTGGAATAGTTGAGCCATCTCTGATCATATCTGGTGTAACTCCAAAGACTGCAAAGTCCAACAGAAGGACAGTAAATGACACCTTTTCATCATTTTACAGGTGATCGCTGATATTACTAAACCCTATAATTTATATTCCAATTGTTTACTGAAAGCATGAGAATTGTAACCTCATTGCTGTAGTACATCAACAGTAAATTATGCTCTAAATGCTGCATGTCTTTATTACCTGTACTGAATGTTACAATCCTATGTCACATAACACTTTTACCATACAGATATATATATTAGAGATGAGTGAATCGGGTTTGGGTCGATCCGAACCCGAACGTTCGGCATTTGATTAGCGGGGGCTGCTGAACTTGGATAAAGCTCTAAGGTTGTCTGGAAAACATGTATACAGCCAATGACTATATCCATGTTTTCCACATAGCCTTAGGGCTTTATCCAAGTTCAGCAGCCACCGCTAATCAAATGCCGAAAGCTCAGGTTCGGATCGACTTGAGCATGCTCCAGGTTCGCTCATCTCTAATATATATATACATTAAAATAATATCCCCACAATGGCTATGCTTAATTTATAACTGGACACCTCTTTATCTTTTTTTTTTTTTTTTTTTTTTTTAAAACTGTTTATTTAATTTTTTAAATTTTTTCTTATCAAAAAGCAACATAACAAGGATCAATCACAGAGAAATGCTTAGACATCTATAAGAAGCACATATCAATGTAGAAGGAGTACCAATTTTTCAATATTGACAATATGGTAACGGACGGACAAGAGCGGCCTAGTAAATGGGTACATATTACTGCTTCTCCTCTCAGTACTTAGGAGAGAGCACCTGTTCGCCAAAGGTGAAATGGCATAGCAAATCTCTGTAGTCAAACTATGTATTTTGAAACAGAAACACTGAAAAAACTGAACCAAACATACATACAAACATACAAACAAACAAACCCACAGACAGGGGGGAGACAGGGAAGAAACATTAGGAAGAGGTTAGGATGCCCAGGGTCGTGTCCCATGGTTCCCATATTTTCTCAAACTTTTCTACCCTATTGTCGTTCAGTGCAGTCAAGTACTCCATCCGCCTGATATCCCTAATCCTCTGGACTAGCATATCTCGGGATGGGGCCTGTGTATTCTTCCACATGGCAGGTATCGCGCATTTGGCCGCTGTAAGGATGTGCAGGAGGAGTCTGGCTTCAGGTTTTCTCAACCGTTTAGGTGGGACATTGAGTAGGTATGTCAGGATATCTAGTGGAAGTCGTGTGCGCAAGACCGAGTGTAATAAGTCTCTAACTACTCCCCAGTATTGTTGTATTAGCGGACACTCCCAGAATATATGTATCAGCGTGCCTGGCACTTGGGAGCATCTCCAACATAGGGGAGACGTAGCCGGGAACAAGCGGTTCAGTAAATCAGGAGTATGATACCAATGCATGAGGAGTTTGTATTGGTTCTCCTTGTAACTGACGCATGCCGAGGCCTTCGCCGCTTGGGACCATATAATTTGCCATAGTGTGAAAGGGATGCTTCTCCCCAGGTACGTCTCCCATTTGGACATGTAGCTCCAGCCTCGGGAAGGGTCATCAGGAGGGAAAGCTAGCAAGTTGTGTATACTGGTGATCAGTCCACTAGTAGACGTGTTTAGTTTGCACAACCACTCAAAGGGGGAAGGCTTGGAGAAAGGCCTGTCTCCGCACAGGGATGTTGCATATTGGCAGAGGTCGTCATAAAAGTGACAAGCCCTCGGGGGCAAGTCATATCTATCTTGAAGCTTAGAAAAAGGTAAGATAGTCCGCTTTAGAGGGTCTATGATGTCAGCAAAGTGGAAGGTTTTTGCACGTAGCCATGGGTCGACTGCTTCTGCCACTATACTATTAGGAATGGCGGGGGTGTACAGGAAGGAGGTCAGGGGGGAGAATCGAGACTGTAATGCAAATTTATCCCTAGCCTCCACCCATATTTGTCTAGTCAGTCGCATGGGGCCTAGCATATCTCTATCTGGGATGTCTAGGAGGGGGTTCCAGATTAAGACCCCTGGATGAATGGGCGCCAGCCACAGCTTCTCAATCTGCGTCCATTTCGTGTACGCCCAAAGAGACGTCCACGCTGGGACTCTGCGGAGGTGAGTTGCTAAGTAATACCTATGGACATCTGGGAGTCCCAGACCACCATGTTCTGTTTTTGCTGTGACAATCTGAGCTGAAATTCTATGACGCCCATTCCTCCAGATGAATTTTAGGAGTACCTTCTGAAAAGAGGACATGAAGTTTTTGGAGATTGGGACAGGTAGGGTTTCGTACAAATAAAGAAGCTTCGGGAGGATGGACATTTTTACGGCCGCTATCCTTCCCAGGAGGGATAAGGGGAGAGAGTTCCATTTAGAGAGAAGCGCCGTCACTTCTTGCAGGAGTGGCGGGAAGTTAATTTTGAATAAGGTGGAGAAGGAGGAGGTTATGTTGGTTCCCAAGTACCGAAGGGCACTGTTTTTCCATTTGTAAGGGAAGGAGTATTGTAACGTCTCAGTCAGGGAAGGTGGAAGATTAATTGGCAAGGCTTCCGTTTTTGTCTTGTTGATTTTATAGCCCGATAACCTCCCATACTCGTCTAGGATGTTGTGTAAGTTAGGGAGGGAAGTATGGGGGTCACGTAGGGTCAACAGGATGTCATCCGCAAATAAAGATAATTTAAATTCTTTCTCATGGATCAGTATCCCTTTAACATCAGGGCTTAGTCGTATGCGAGCTGCCAGTGGCTCTATACAGAGGACAAACAGCAGGGGTGATAGGGGGCACCCCTGTCTGGTCCCATTATGTATGGATATGCGAGGGGACATGGCATGGGGGAGGCGCACTTCGGCAGTCGGGGAAGAATACAGGGAGCTTATTGCGGAAAGGAAGGGCCCGGAAAATCCAAAGGTTTTCAGTGTGGCCATCAGAAAGGGCCAGCCCAGCCTGTCAAAGGCTTTTTCCGCGTCTAGGCTCAGGAGGAGCCCTCCAGTCCTGGTTTTATTAAGGACGTCAATTAGGTCTATGGTTCTCCGTGTGTTATCCCCCGCCTGACGATTAAGCACGAAACCCACCTGGTCCTTATCAATGAGTTTCGGAAGGAGCGCTCCTAGTCTATTCGCCAGTAGTTTTGTGAAAATTTTAAGATCCGAGTTTAACAAGGAGATGGGTCGGTAACTGGCACAGTCTGTAGGATCTTTATTTGGTTTGGGCACGACCGTTATGTAGGAGTCAAGCATTCGTTGTGGAACAGGGGAATCGGAGAGGAAAGAGTTAAATAGGGGCAGGAGGTGCGGGGATAACTCAGTCGTGAAGGTCTTATAGTACGAGTATGGGAGGCCGTCAGGGCCTGGGGATTTCCCATTAGGGAGTTCCTTAAGTACCTCCGCAAGTTCCTCATGGGTGATCGGGCTGTTCAGGGTTGTCAGGTCCTCTGGTAAGAGGGTTGGCAACTGACAGGAGAGCAGGTAGTCCTGAAGGGCCCTCGCTCTGTCGTCCGGGCCGAGTGGTAGTTGGGAAGGCAGAGAGTATAGATTAGAATAGTAGTCAGCGAACAATGATGCCATACGTACTGGGTCGTATGTCAAACCCCCAGTGGGATCCTTAATGGCAAATGGCGAATTCATACATCTATTATCCCGGAGCTGGGCTGCTAATAGAGAGTGCGCTTTATTGGCTTTTTCGTAGTATTTATGTCTCGTGTAGGTCAGTAACTTTTCTACCTTCAGTATCGCCAAATCTTTCAGTTTTGCACGAGTTTCCACTAGCTGCCGGAGGATACGAACCGATGGGGAGGAGATCATTTGGGTCTCCAGTGTTCTGACCCTTGAAGCTAGGTTCTGCGCCTGAAAGTTTGCATCCTTCTTCAGCTTAGCGGAGAGTGCTATACAGTGCCCTCTAAGAACCGACTTATGGGCCTCCCACAGGGTTGCCTGTGAGGGCACACTGCCTACGTTTAATTGAAAGTAGTCATTGATACATTTTCTCAAGGAATCTCTATGGGCTGATTGTTTCACCAGGAGCTCGTTAAGGCGCCAATGGCAAACCCGACGAGGGGAATGTATATCCTTGAGATCTAGGACCACCGGGGAATGGTCTGACCAGGTAATCCCCGGGATGTCAACATGATCAGTCAGTCTCAGGCCCAAGATATTGCCAAAGAAAAAGTCAATGCGGGTATGGGTTAAGTGTGGGTGGGAGAAGAAGGTGAACGTCTTCTCGTTAGGGTGCGTCACCCTCCACAGGTCAAACAGGTCATGTCTCCTAATCAACTGTCGGAATTTCTGAGACGTGAGGCTTACTGTCTGCGGGGTGGGGCCAGGGGTCTGAGGGTGGCGGTCTGTCGAAGGCGAGAACGGGACGTTAAAATCTCCTCCCACCAGGAGGGTTGGAGAGGAGAGTGTGTTTGCCAGGGCGCTGACTTTATTAAATACTGTCGCTAGAAATTTCACCTGACCCGTGTTAGGGCTATACACATTACAGAGGATCACCGGGGAACCCTGTAGGGTACCAGCCAAAATAATGTAGCGGCCTCCTGTGTCTACATCTGAATGTGTGACCAGGAATGGGCATGATTTGGAAATCAGGATCGCTACCCCTGCCCTCTTTCTGTCTAATGTTGCTGAGTAGGTTGTCGGAAATTGATAATGGGCAAATTTGAATGTGCATGACCTATCATGGTGCGTCTCCTGGAGGAATACTATGTCCGCTTTTAGAGCTCTCAGCTCCCGAAGAAGAAGACGCCTCTTAACGTTTGAGTTGAGGCCCTTTACATTAAACGTAATCAGACGCACCATGACAGGGCACGAACAGATAGGATATCTCGCATACCTTGTGGACTACCAAGTGCGGGGGCCCGATAGGGGTAGGGCCGGTCCCATCTCCAGGCATAGGGAACAGCTGGGACTCGGAGGAAGGATACCTCAGTTCTAATAGAGAGGGGGGGAGGAAGGACAAAACATGAATACCACATAACAACATAAAAACACCACAGCCAGCAAAACAACAACAACATTTCTATTGTTTATGTGACCGTCAACTCAGTCGGACAGTCCCTATCCAGACAACCGTAGCAAATGTATTATATTAAAGGCCCTCTGAGACCCTATAAGGCCACCCAGGGGCTAGGAGGTCTGAGATAGGAAGGGGGGAAACGAGGCAGATGCCCCAGCTAACAGACACTTTACTGACTAAAGATTTGTATATACGAAAAAATAAAAGGAAACACTCTTTCTACATCCAGCTCAGAGCTAACCCGCAATAAACAATAAAATTAAAACAGAATTAAGGCAGTTAAATGACAACTTGGAGAAAGTAAGAGGGGGACCCCTTTATGGTTAGGGAACATCCGCCATCAGACCTATCGATATCCAGTTCAGCGGGGGTTGGACCTCGGGGGGGATCGGAGGTCCGGGGGGGAGCGCAGCTGAGAACCCCGCTTTTTTCTTTGGCGAGTTGAGGACCACACTGGTCTGGGGGGAGGTGGTGGGGGGATCAGCTCCCAATCCGGTAAGTCTGGCATCGGAACATCCAGGGCAGAGCAGAACTGTTCCAAGTCCTCTGCAGAGCGCAGGGTCAGGGTCGCTCCATTTCGCCGGACGTTGAGGCTGAAGGGGAACCCCCAACGATAGGGGATATTCCGATCCCTAAGACATTGTAGCAATGGACGTAGTAATCTGCGTTTCTGGAGCGTCACCCACGACAGGTCAGGAAGGAGCTGAATGTAGGTTCCACGGAAGCTAATATCATTCAACTCTCTGGATTTTTGCATAATGGCTTCTTTAAGCATGAAATCAGTCACACAGCAAATTATGTCCCTTGCTTGGGAGTTTCCAGCTCTAGGTCTGAGGGCTCTGTGAGCCCGGTCTAGCTTTATCTCGTGGTCCCGTGGTGTACCCAGGATTTGATTAAACAAAGCCGATAGAATTTCTCTCAGGTCTTCAGCATGTGGGGATTCAGGGAGGCCCCTAACGCGTATGTTGTGCCTGCGCCCCCTATTATCAAGGTCTTCTAGGTGGCGTTGGTAGTCCCCCAAAGCATTATGTTGTGCCAGAACGGTGGACTGTAGGTCCATTATGTAGGATCTGGTATCATCATGTTCAGTCTCTAGGGAATCCACCCTGTTTCCCACCTGCTGCAGGTCATGGCGCAATGCTGCTATTTCCCCTCGGCATGCTGCTTTAACTTCTTGTATTAGGGCCTTAAAGTCCTCTTTGGTGGGTATATTATTAAGGTATTTACTCAGGGGGTGGTCAGGGGCCATAATGTCCTCATCAGACTCTGACTGCCGCGACCCCCATGTCCCTACAGTTCCTGCATGGGGGGACTCAGTGTGCTCCAGTGCCTGTGTGCTGTCCTCAGAGCCCGTAGAGAACCAGTCTGGGGGGGAGGAGGACGGTGTAGGCGGGGGGGTCACTCTAGGGCCCTTGGTCTTATGTGGGGGCCTGGGCGGCAGTGGAGGTTGCTGCGGCGGGGCAGGAGGGACCGGGTCCTTTAAAGAGGCGGCCGGTTCCTCGGCTGTAATGGCGGCCGCCACGTGTGGGGCCGGGTTACCTCGGTCCTCGCCGCCGTCACCAGATGCCAGGCTGCCGTGGTCGGAGGCAAGATGGGGTGAGTCCAGGGCTCTCTCGGACGTCTCCACTGCCTCCGAGTGCCGGGTTGGAGAGGGAGGATGTTCCGCAAGCCGCTGCAGCGCCTGGCGCCCTGCCGGCGCCATCTTGGAGCGTGCGGCGGCCTGGTCCGAGACCAGGAAGGTGTCCAGGGGACCTGAGATGACGGCTCCCGGAGCCGGAGGCTTGGTGGCCGTCTTCTGGGAGCCTCTTCTGGTCATGGTCAGAGTGTGTGGGGTCCCGATAACTGCGGGTAAACTGCCTGGCGGGTCAGCTCTGAGCGGAGCTCTGAAACGTGCGTCCGCTCACTCCGGCATCTAGACACGCCCCCCCACCTCTTTATCTTAAAGTGGTTCTCTGGCTTCAAAAAATTGCCAGACTGGTTAAAAAAAAATGTAAGGTTCCTTTACACGTACAGATAAATCGCTTAAGCAATTGGCAAGCAATGTTTTATTGTTTTAAACAACAGGCATTTAGATGAGAAGATAAATCTATATGAAAACTCTTTAATGTGATTGTTATTACGAAATATGTCATTGTTATTACGTAAATATGACCGTAATTGCGTTCGTATCTATGCTGTGAATGATAGTTGCGTTCGTATCTATATACTGTGAACGATGAGTGTTTACAGTGAAAGACTTGAGAATGACTAACAATGATTTTGAGGTTAGCTCAAAAGATGCGATCAATAACAGACAAGCACATTTTTGTTCGTAGTTTGATCTTTATCGCATTTACACCAAAAGATTATCGCTTAAAATTGAAGGATTTAACGATTTTTTGCAAGATAATCAGTCTTTGTAAAAAGCCCTTAAGGTTACACTCACACACACCGTATCACAGCGTATTTTCTGCTGCGATACGCAGCATATACACAGCAGATACGCAGCAGATTAGATCTAAATAACTGAACACAGCATCAAATCTGCTGCGTATCCGCTGTGTGTGTTTGTACCCTAAAAGTATTACTCCCCACTAATCTCCACAACCTGGTCCCTGCCTCAACAAAATGGAATTCTTGCTGAGCCCCAGTCTGGCTGAAGTGTGTCACCACTGTGTCGTGCGGGGACCTCTGTGTTGAGACGGGGACCAGCAAGTAGAGATCACTGGAAACACAGGTACAATCAGAATGGAAGCAGAGGGGGATCAGTGATGTAATATTTCATTTTGCTTTGTGCAGAACAGTTATTTAAGTGAAAGGCAAACCTTTTCTTATTGCTATTTTTGCCGCTTCATACTGGGGATCATTCACATTAGCCATCCACGGCTTTGCTCCAATTTCCAATGACACTGTGAGCTTGTTAGGGCTGTTCAGTTTAGCAAACACATCTTCCAGATGTTTCTTCACCTATGAGAGAATGCATATGCAAACATTACCCGTAATAGATTTTTTTTAAACCTTCTTTAAGCTTTTTATGTTGGTATAAACACTAGTGTTGATTTTGTCAGGGTTGAACCAATCTATGCTAATAGTCATTGCTGAATTTTATACTATGGACAGTTGTTGATGTCACTGAACCAGCGCTGACAAATACCACTTGAGTACAAAATAAACATCTACGTCAGCAAATCCAAGTGTCCTTCTATTTATTACACTTAGCTCTCCAAATATTTGAGATCTGTGAGACAATGTATATTTGAGTGTCAAATATAGGATTAACAATCTAATCCAAGAATTAAAGGTAAAAGAGTAAAGCTACATGTCATCACATGTTTTTGCTGGTAAACTAGCTGCTAAGGAAGCAATGTTTAGTCCTCTTAGTCACAAGTGTAAATTACAAAATTGTTACAAAATAAATGTCACATGAATGTCACATTAAATGCAGTTTGAACAAAATAGAAATTTTTGCAAGAACACATAAAATCTCCTTTATTTTAGAATTTTATTTTCATGCCCAATATTGATTCCCAAATCGCCATTTAAAAATGAACTGCTGATTATAGACCTGCCAAGAGCAGCGAGACTGTTTGAATCTCTGCGGCACTGTAATCACAGAGCAGTGAAGATTTAAACATTTTCTCTGCTCCTGGCATGATATTGATACATCATGCCGGGTGGGGAAACTCTCCATTACAGGCCTTCACTGTCCGTATGTGAATGCAGCCATAACACACCACCCCAGAAGTCTGTGGGGCCATATTGTGATACGCAGTCTATGACACCATACAGGCTTCACATACGAAAATTTGTTTATGAGGCCTTACTGACAAAAGTGAAGTCCCTGAGTAGTGGGTATCTCACTTTTGCACGTCTGTTCACACTCCTGACATGAGAGTGTTTGGCTCTAATGGCATCTGGTACATGTGCAATAAAGAGATTAAACTACATCTCGACCATCTAGGATGTCAGTATTGGAAGGACCTGTGCACGTCCAGCATGATTGAAATAGAGAGGGGAGGCATTCACGTGACTGAAAAGCCCAATTTCCATATGGCGCGAGCACCATTTAAACACAGATTTTTCTGAATTGTGACATCTATTTTCCAGTCATCATCTGACTGCTGGTCATCTGCTGTATAAGATCCTGGGGCTGCTTATCGCTCTGGGGTGGTTACAGGACCCAGCAATAACACATTTATGCATTATACTGTATGTAAGACTATCTTTATCTCACCAGCATTTCTACTTTTGGAATTTGCATATTTGGAACTTGTCGAATTGAGAATTTTCCAATGACTTTTGAAGGTATGACAGTTTTGGTCCCAATTCCAGCAAATGCTCCTTCAATTCCATGGATGGAAAGGCTAGGATATCTCCACATGTGTTGTAGAATCTCTTCCTGCATGAAAGGTGAAATGTTACTTTACTAGGATGCTTTACATTAGTTGGGTCATAGGGACATGTCAAACATTTTCATCAGTCCCCCACTGATCGCTAGAATGATGGAGGAGAAGTGTGCACTAAGTGTGTTTACTCCCAGCTCTGTCTACATGACTGACGGACTGCCATAGTAAGCCTTCACACTTGTTTTAGTGATCAGAGAAAGTCTTAGGATGCTTTTACACACAGAGATTTATCTGACAAATTTTTGAAGCCACAGCCAGAAATGGATTTGAAAAGAGGAGACATCTCAGTATTTCCTTTATGACCTGTTCTCTGTTTATAGCTTTGGCTTTGAAGCTTTGACTTCAAAAAGCTGTCAGATAAATCTCTCTGTGTAAACGCACCATTAGTACCCAGACTCCTACTGAGTAAACTTGACATGTCTCTACAAAATGTTCCTAAAAGTGACAGGTACACTTTAATTGTCATACATGTTGCTGGATTTAAAAAAAAAGAAACACAAAAAACAATCAATCACAGAACCAAGCAAATAGTAAGAGGGTCTTGGACACCCAAATATATAGTCGCAGGAACAAAGCAGATTACTACCCTGGGCTGGGTACAGTAGTAGGGCCTTAGGTTTGTGATTGTATCTGTATAGGTAGTGTTAGTGTCTCTTAGTCTAGGATATATTTGATTTCTTTTCTGTTTGCAGCTAAAAAAATGTTTTATTCCATTTAACCACCATCTTTGTTTGACCAGCAGAGCAATCCGTTGTAATTTTACACACTTAAAGGCATTACCACTGATAGCCACAAGATGGCACTTGGATCTTTCTTTCAGGTGTATTGTTGCAAAATATTAGAGGTGCTGCTATTTTGCTATTGCATGCAATGTATTTAGAGAATACAAAATGTAGAGCTCTTGTTTAGCACCTGCTCAGCAAAATGTTGTAATACACGTTGAACAACATTAGGCTACCACCCTGTGCAGCATTCCCTTTGTTCCTCCAAGGTGTCCTTCTTTCACCTTTCCTCTCCTAAGTGCCAAATTTTGCAATTGGAATGGATCTCATGCATGTACAGATTGTAGTGGTCCCTTCTTAAAATTCAAAATTTTCTTTACTGTATTGGGTTCCAAAGTCTCCACAAAAGAAATGACCCCTTAGATCATGGGCCTCCAAACTGCGGCCCTCCAGCTGTTGCAAGACCACAACTTCCATCATGCCTGGACAGCTAAAGCTTTGGATTTGGCTGTCCAGGTATGATGGGAAATGTAGTATTGCAAGAGCTGGAGGACTGCAGTTTGGAGACCCATGCCTTAGATACTACTGTAAAATATACCCACTGTGAGTAGTCTGTAAAAGGATGAAAAGACATCAATGATCGTTCAGCATGCTATTCTAGCCTTGTATAGTATAGTCAGCCTTGGACAGGGGCTCAATGTTATCTATAATAGCCTTATTGACCTTTGGCTACAGACACTTTTGTTTGAAAAAAGATATTGTTCTTGTAGATGGACACTAAGGGTGATTTCACACACAGTTCTTTCCTAGCACTTTTTTTTTCCAGTAACACCACTACTCTTGTCCCCGGTTTAGGTGTGAGTAGCACTGTTTTTTTACGAGTGAATAGCTGTCCTTTTTCCAAGTTTGGTTAACTTTTTTAACTTATGACATGTTTGAGTGATATAAAGTAGTAGAAGTCAAACATCATCAAAGGTGGTTGAAAAAGGTTTACAAAAGACTGAAGTGGTTGAAAGTTATGTTTGTACCTGGTCACACAATAAACCCTTTTCAACCACCCATTATGCTGTTGGATTTTTTCTACAATGCTATGTGGGTCATCTATCCTGGTATTGGTGACCACCTGCATGCATCCTCAATACTGGAACTTTTGGTGCTGTTGGACTTTGAACTGTTTGACATTTTTTGCAATATGTCAAAAGTAAATATAGAATGACAGTAAGGGTATAAACCCACACACTGTATAAGCAGCGTATTTACTGCTGCGATACGCAGCAAACACGCAGCAAATACGCAGCAAAAATGCAGCAGATTATATCTAAATAACTGAACACAGCATCAAATCTGAACCAACAAATCTGCTGCATATTTGTTGCGTATCTGCTGTGTATACGGTGTGTGGGTTTGTACCCTAACTATATAAATGTACTACAAATAAAGGTGTTTTTCTTTGTGTCATTTTTCTAGTGTTGCATTTGTTGGCTCTGCGGCATCTTCTAAACTGTGAGGCATTTTTGGATCTTTTGCTTGGGCCCCGAGGGATGCTGTTACTTAACGTTTTTTTTGTTTCAGGCATTAAGTTACTTGTGATTTTAAATATGCACACGTGACTATGTTTTGTCATTCAGTAAGCAAGAGCCTTGTAAAATGCTGTTAAAGAAAGAAATAAAGCAGCAATGGTTTTATCAGCTTCCTTCTACATTTCTTCTAATTTCCAAGCTGGATGGAGACACCAGCAGTCCAGATGCTCACCATCTATATAAGCTGTGTTGAAGGACTACCAGACTAGACCACCCATTATGAAAACCCTTGATGACCAGGGCTCTCTTAAGACACGGCACAATTTTCTAAGCAAAGCAAGTGCCGACCTTTCAGATCAGTTCTCACTTCCCCTCGTTCATCTCTCACTGCCTGTGCTGCTACACGCACAGACAGCGAGTGGGGAGCAGCGGGGGGGGGGGGGGGGGGGGGGGGGATTATTAAATTGTGCGGGCAGCCCATTGGAGTCAGTAGCGATCTGCTGCCACCACTCCTAATACACAGAGGACCACGCTACAGACCGTCTCTGACATAGCATGTTTAATTCACATTGTGCATGTCGGCTGATCGTCCCTTTCAACATGCGCTACTACACTAAATGATTATTGGCCTGAGTGGTCGGTAATCTGCCTAGTAAGGCTTAAAATCGTTTAGTGTAATAGGGCCTTTACCCTAGGGCAGGGGTCCTCAACTGGCGGCCAGCTGTCCGGACCCCGGCTGCGGCGCAGTTCCCTGCACAGTAAGTATCTATGAGCGCTCGTAACGAGCGCTCATAGATACCGAGCGGCAGCGGCAGCACTGACAGAGAGGAAGCCATTGGCTCCCTCCCTGTCAGTCACCTCTCTCTGGCCGCAGCGGTGACAAGAGGCCGTGCTCCCCCTCTGGTGTTGGCGCTCGAGTGACGTTCCTGCGCCGGCGGGGAAAGCGGCCTCTAGTGACCGCTGCAGTGCGGCCACAGGAGGAAGAGAAGAGGACGCGCAGGTTAGTATAAAGTGATTTTTTTTTTATGCTATATGGGAGAGCACACAGGAGGCTATATTGGGGGAGAGCAAAGCATGGGGGCTATATACTGTGGGAGACCGCACAGGGGGACTATATACTGGGGGAGACCGCACAGGGGGGCTATATACTGGGGGAGACCGCACAGAGGGGCTATATACTGGGGGAGACCGCACAGGGGGGCTATATACTGGGGGAGACCGCACAGAGGGGCTATATACTGTGGGAGACCGCACAGGGGGACTATATACTGGGGGAGACCGCACAGAGGGGCTATATACTGGGGGAGACCGCACAGGGGGGCTATATACTGGGGGAGACCGCACAGAGGGGCTATATACTGGGGGAGACCGCACAGGGGGGCTATATACTGGGGGAGACCGCATAGAGGGGCTATATACTGGGGGAGACCGCACAGGGGGGCTATATACTGGGGGAGACCGCACAGAGGGGCTATATACTGGGGGAGACCGCACAGGGGGACTATATACTGGGGGAGAGCACACAAAGGGGCTATATACTGGGGGAGACCACACAGGGGCACTATATACTGGGGGAGACCACACAGGTGGACTATATACTGGGGGAGACCGCACAGGGGGGCTATATACTGGGGGAGACCGCACAGGGGGGCTATATACTGGGGAAGACCTTACAGAGGGGCTATATACTGGGGGAGACCGCACAGGGGGGCTATATACTGGGGAAGACCTTACAGAGGGGCTATATACTGGGGGAGACCGCACAGGGGGACTATATACTGGGGGAGAGCACACAGAAGGGCTATATACTGGGGGAGACCGCACAGGGAGGCTATATACTGGGGGAGACCTCACAGAGGAGCTATATACTGGGGGAGACCGCACAGGGGGGCTATATACTGGGGGGGAGCACACAGGGGGCTATATACTGAGGGAGAGCACACAGGGGGGCTATATACTGGGGAAGACCGCACAGGGGTGCTATATACTGGGGGAGACCTCACAGAGGGGCTATATACTGGGGGAGACCGCACAGGGGGGCTATATACTGGGGGAGAGCACACAGAGGGGCTATATACTGGGGGAGAGCACACAGAGGGGCTATATACTGGGGGAGAGCACACAGGGGGGCTATATACTGGGGGAGAGCGCACAGGGGGGCTATATACTGGGGGAGAGAGCACACAGGGGGGCTATATACTGGGGGAGAGAGCACACAGGGGGGCTATATACTGGGGGAGAGAGCACACAGGGGGGCTATATACTGGGGGAGAGCGCACAGGGGGGCTATATACTGGGGGAGAGCACACAGGGGGTCTATATACTGGGGGAGAGCGCACAGGGGGGCTATATACTGGGGGAGACCGCACAGGGGGGCTATATACTGAGGGAGAGCACACAAGGGGGCTATATGGGAGGGGAAGAGCACAGGGGGCTTTATACTGATAGAGAGAACACAGGGGGCTATATACTACTGGGGGAGAGTGCACAGGGGGGCTATATACTGGGGGAGAGCACACACGGGGGCTATATGGGAGGGTGAGAGCACAGGGGGCTATAAACTGGGGGAGATTGCATAGGGGGGCTATAGACTACTGGGGGAGAGTGCACAGGGGCTATATACTACAGGAGGGGAGCACACAGGGGGGCTATATACTACAGGGGGAGAGCACACAGGGGGGCTATATGCTACTGGGGGAGCGTACAGGGGGCTATACACTACTGGGACAGTCACCCCCTTTGTACCTAATTTCAAAGAGCTGGTGAGAGAGAGAAAATGCCAGTTTTCCCGCTAATAAGCAGCAATTCTGTATGTAAATTGTTCAACACCCTTTGTGAAAAGTAACAAAGCACGTTTCCTACTGATGTTCAGCTCGGACCTTCACCGGAAAAATGTTAAATGCGAGGCACGCAGAGGCCGCACCTCCTCGGTGTGCTACTGGCCCCTCTCCGCCTCTCTGGTGTGAGCGCCACAGAGAGCCCAATTGCGCATGAATTATTTGCGAAACAGATATTTGTGCATAAGTTTATGCACAGATGGGTCCTTTGCGCCAGAAAATGGCTGGTGCGCCATATAATAAATGTCCTCCTAGGTATTGTATCCAAGATAAAGCTGCTGAAGACAACCTACGAATGTTTATCTAATCAGCAGTAATAATGGAAATAAAGGAGACAGAGGTAGGATATGATGCAGAAGATATCACTTACCTTGGATTTATATAAAAATGTGTTCACCTCTGTGTTATTTTTATGCTCTTCCATGTCAAAATCTATATTTTCATACAGTTTATGCTCTTCCTCAGTTAATGGGGCAACATCATCATAAATGCCGGGGATAAGGATGTGTCCAGATGTATCTACAAGGCTGGCTGTATACAGAAAACAAAGCGGTAATTACACATTTTAGTATAACAGACAGGCCTCATGCTCAGTAACCATATTGTGCACCATACTGAGAGACGTGTAATAACAACTGAGGTTCTATATATTGCAGACCAAATTTACCTTAAGAAGCACCAAAATAGTACATCTAGATATGAAACAATAGAAAAACTGTTGGGACTGCATATATTATGTACAAATCTATTTTAGGTGAGTGTGATGTACAGGACATACAAATTACTATGTGGGAACTATATACAATATTGTCACACACTACACATCTGCCCCCATTTTTTCACTGATAGGCGAGGGGATTATGGAGACTGATAAAAGATCCATTTATACTTATCAACACTGTTACAAGCCGCTGCTACATCACCATTTTGCCATGATTCAAGGTATAACAGACACTTTACGGTGAAACCTTGGATTACGAGCATGATTTGCTCCAGGAGGATGTTTGTAATCCAAATCATTCTTATATCAAAGATTATTTTGCATTTGTTTTGATACATTTTTCCATTGACTTCCACTATAGATAAAATCGATCGACACATCCGGGTTTTTTTAACGTCCGCAAAAACGTAGCTGACCTTATTTCGTGTATGTTAAAAAAAAAAAACGGATTGTTTTGATCCTTTTTTTTATTAAAGTCAATGGAAGAACGGATCAAAACGGATGCACACAAATGCATCCGTTTTTTGCAAAAGTAGTGTGAAGTGTAGTGTAGTAGGAACCCAGCCGAAGTAAGGTGTTGTGAAGAAGGGGTTAGTCAGTTAACTCCCCTGCTGGTGTTGGTATCTGCTAGTATTAGTGCCGGCTGCCTGGCGCAGCTATCTGTGAGGGGGTTAATTTAGGGGTTAGGGGGAAGCAGTGCTGACACGGACAGGCATCAGAGGAGAATCAGAAGGTGACCAATCATCAGCAGAGTTGTTCAGGTAGCAGTGGATTAAAATGAGAGGGATTTCTACCCATTGCAGTATATGGGGAACTGACCAGACCGGTGACTTTATTGGTAAGATGCAATGAACTTGTAGAGGGCTTGTGCAATATGTGTATTTATATTCACATTTGAGCTTAGTGCGGACCTTTATGCACTAAGAAGCTCATAGATAGTGCTGTTTAGATATGGTATTGATGGGACACAGTTGACTGAACACTATGTGGGTGTAGAGCAAGACATGCCTTAGTACACTGTGGTCCGCTACATATACAGCTATAATAGCAATCAGTTTGCACTATTTGCACTTTTTTCTCCGAATATTGTTTACAGCACATAGCCTCACTTTATAAGTAAAAACACTCTTATGTCCCTAATCACTTGGTCTGGAACTCTTTTCATGTTTGGAATTGCCTCTTGGTTATTTTATTTTATGTTTATTGTCTAAAATAAAGAAGTTTTTGATTTTTATACGGGTGTCGATCCAATTTTTGTAGATATGTATATTATGGGGGATCTCCGTGATTACTGGTTGGGATGAGTACTAATTGTGGAACATCATCACTTGGTGATGTGCATTTATCATCCACTGGAGTACCTGTATATATAACCATTGCAGTATCAAGATAAGGACACAGGGGATTTGCAAGAAATCTTGCTTGTTTACATCATATATTACCTAAAAGGTTTACCATATCTCTCATTGATTCATGGATGATGCCTCCAAAAGTTCCAGAATGTAAATCCTTCTTCCCACTTTCCACCTAAGAATAAATCATAAACAATTCTGTATCTGGTATTGAACTTATAATACAAATGATCATATATTTACTTCTTCAGAATATCTAAAATGTGTTTCTCCATAGACAGGACATCTTGTTGTTTATGGACAGCTATGAAAAGCATAATGGATGCTAGCAGATTCCCTTCATTTCTTTACTGGCATGGAGGTGTGTTCAGAGAATAAAAATTCTGCCTAGATTTCTCATTAAAATTCATATGGAATCTGCATATAAACCATGTTCCATTATTATGGGGGTAGCCACCTAACAGTACATACAGTACTATTTGGCGGCTACCTAATAGGATATCATGGCGCAAAAAATGAGCCCCCAACCAGCATCGTAGGTGAAAAAATAATAGCTTTATAGCTCTTAGAAGGTGAGGAGGAGAACACAGCTTCATTGTGACCTCGACATCCCTGCATCAATGACCTTTGGTCATTAAAGGGTTAAGGGAAAAGTTGAGGATACTCTGTTACACAATTGATACCAATTCCCTTTGAGCAAAAAAAAAACCTTCATAGCGCACAACCCTCAAATATAGTGTTTATTTTACTACAATAAAATAATCTATATATGCAGTGGTTGTGCAGATGTCAAATTAAAAGCATAGTCACTCTGTCAGCCATTATCCTGCAGCAGCAAAATTCTTTGTAGCCAATTTGCTACTTAAAGAGGATCTGTAGTCAACCCCCAACTTGACAAAAATTTTATATAGGGAGTGAAAATTAGGTGATGGGTTTGATTATACATTCAGGGTTATCTATTAACCCCTTAGCGACCCATGACGTATCTGATACGTCATGGTGCCGCAGGGGGTGTTCAGAGCGGGGTCCTGCCGGGACCCCGCTCTGAACGGCACCGATCCCGGCTGCAATCTGCAGCCGGGCAGTGCCTCTATTAGCCGGCGCGGGTCCCGTTGCTGCGCCGGCTAATTAAGCCCTTCAATGCAGCTGTCAAACCTGACAGCTGCATTGAAGTGCTTTCCTCCGTGCATCCCTGGTGTCTAGTGGCACGGATCTGGCACGTTCTTCTGCCGGATCTCCCCGGCTGATCCCGGCTCGCCAATAGATTGCTGTGGCCTGCAGCAGGCCATAGCAATCTATGACCGATCTAATGGATCTTTGCTGTGTATATACACAGCATTGATCTCTATGAGAGATCAGTGCTGTCTATATACAAGTCCCCCAGGGGGGCTTCTAGTGTATGTAAAAAAAAAAAGTAAAAAAGTGTTTTTATTAATAAAAAATCCCCTCCCCTAATAAAAGTCCAAATCACCCCCCTTTTCCCATTTTATAAATATAAATTAATAAATAAATAAATTAATAAACATATTTAGTATCACCGCACACGTAATCGCCCGAACTATTAATTAATCACATTCCTGATCTCGCACAGTAAACGGTGTAAGCGCAAAAAAATCCCAAAGTGCAAAATTGCGCATTTTTGGTCGCATCAAATCCAGAAAAAATTTAATAAAAAGCGATCAAAAAGTCGTATATGCGCAATCAAGGTACCGGTAGAAAGAACGCATCATGGCGCAAAAACTGACACCTCACACAGCCCCATAGACCAAAGGATAAAAGCGCTATAAGCCTGGGAATGGAGCGATTTTAAGTGACATATATTTGTTAACAATGGTTTGAATTTTTTACAGGCCATCAGATACAATATAAGTTATACATGTTATATATCGTTTTAATCGTAACAACTTGAGGAACATGCATAACAAGTCAGTTTTACCATAGGGCGAACGGCGTAAATGCAAAACTCCCCGAAATCAAAACAAATTCGTTTTTTTTTTAATTTGACAGCGCAAATGATTTTTTTCCGGTTTCACAACATATTTTATGGAAAAATTATGTCTGTAATTGCAAAGTACAATTGGTTTCGCAAAAAATAAGCACTCATATAAGTCTCTAGGTGAAAAAATGCAAGCGCTATGGACTTTTAAACATAAAATGGAAAAAGCAAAAGCGCAAAAACGAAAATTGGCTTTGACCTTAAGGGGTTAAAGGGTTTGGCCACTTTAGTTTACTGACAGCAGCTCCCTGTGTACCCCATAGAGCTAAAATCAGACTCCCTTCCTCCAGGCTATGCTGCCCCCCCATCCCACGCCCAACGCTAATCATGCCCATCGGCTGAAATTCACTCCCATTATCCGATCTAATAACTAAATGGTCAGACAAATTATAAACTAACATATCTCTGGAACAAAAGGGTGTATAAAAATATGTAAAAACACGGTCAGAGCATCTTAAGCTATTTCATAATAGTATTTTTTTATGTACTTTATTACTTTTGATGTTTCCATTAATGAGTCATATGCTGGAAATAAATTCCCAAGATACACACACAGTAGCTGCAAACTGCTGATATTACTATTACTACTGTGCATGCAAAAGGACGCTGGTTGACCTCAGGGAGATCAACCAAAACACCGCAGAGACACCATCACGTGTCTCAACGTCAGTGTATTCTAGAACATTGCCCCCTGGGAAATCGAATATGCAAAAGAACACTGCAGAGACACCATCACATGTCTCGACGTCAGTGAACTAGCCAGACCTTCCCTCCGGGAAGGAACAACCAAGCCAAAGCGTTCTCCAGTCAAGGAAACCACCTCAGCAAGGTATCCATCCACAGACAGCCGTTTCGGGGTTTTTGCCCCTCATCAGTGTGGAGTAGGTTTCTGGCTAGTGGGAGCAATGACTAGTAAGTGCATGCAAAAGGACGCTGGTTGACCTCAGGGAGATCAACCAAAACACCGCAGAGACACCATCACGTGTCTCAACGTCAGTGTATTCTAGAACATTGCCCCCTGGGAAATCGAATATGCAAAAGAACACTGCAGAGACACCATCACATGTCTCGACGTCAGTGAACTAGCCAGACCTTCCCTCCGGGAAGGAACAACCAAGCCAAAGCGTTCTCCAGTCAAGGAAACCACCTCAGCAAGGTATCCATCCACAGACAGCCGTTTCGGGGTTTTTGCCCCTCATCAGTGTGGAGTAGGTTTCTGGCTAGTGGGAGCAATGACTAGTAAGTGCATGCAAAAGGACGCTGGTTGACCTCAGGGAGATCAACCAAAACACCGCAGAGACACCATCACGTGTCTCAACGTCAGTGTATTCTAGAACATTGCCCCCTGGGAAATCGAATATGCAAAAGAACACTGCAGAGACACCATCACATGTCTCGACGTCTCTGCGGTGTCTCTGCGGTGTTTTGGTTGATCTCCCTGAGGTCAACCAGCGTCCTTTTGCATGCACTTACTAGTCATTGCTCCCACTAGCCAGAAACCTACTCCACACTGATGAGGGGCAAAAACCCCGAAACGGCTGTCTGTGGATGGATACCTTGCTGAGGTGGTTTCCTTGACTGGAGAACGCTTTGGCTTGGTTGTTCCTTCCCGGAGGGAAGGTCTGGCTAGTTCACTGACGTCGAGACATGTGATGGTGTCTCTGCAGTGTTCTTTTGCATATTCGATTTCCCAGGGGGCAATGTTCTAGAATACACTGACGTTGAGACACGTGATGGTGTCTCTGCGGTGTTTTGGTTGATCTCCCTGAGGTCAACCAGCGTCCTTTTGCATGCACTTACTAGTCATTGCTCCCACTAGCCAGAAACCTACTCCACACTGATGAGGGGCAAAAACCCCGAAACGGCTGTCTGTGGATGGATACCTTGCTGAGGTGGTTTCCTTGACTGGAGAACGCTTTGGCTTGGTTGTTCCTTCCCGGAGGGAAGGTCTGGCTAGTTCACTGACGTCGAGACATGTGATGGTGTCTCTGCAGTGTTCTTTTGCATATTCGATTTCCCAGGGGGCAATGTTCTAGAATACACTGACGTTGAGACACGTGATGGTGTCTCTGCGGTGTTTTGGTTGATCTCCCTGAGGTCAACCAGCGTCCTTTTGCATGCACTTACTAGTCATTGCTCCCACTAGCCAGAAACCTACTCCACACTGATGAGGGGCAAAAACCCCGAAACGGCTGTCTGTGGATGGATACCTTGCTGAGGTGGTTTCCTTGACTGGAAAACGCTTTGGCTTGGTTGTTCCTTCCCGGAGGGAAGGTCTGGCTAGTTCACTGACGTCGAGACATGTGATGGTGTCTCTGCAGTGTTCTTTTGCATATTCGATTTCCCAGGGGGCAATGTTCTAGAATACACTGACGTTGAGACACGTGATGGTGTCTCTGCGGTGTTTTGGTTGATCTCCCTGAGGTCAACCAGCGTCCTTTTGCATGCACTTACTAGTCATTGCTCCCACTAGCCAGAAACCTACTCCACACTGATGAGGGGCAAAAACCCCGAAACGGCTGTCTGTGGATGGATACCTTGCTGAGGTGGTTTCCTTGACTGGAGAACGCTTTGGCTTGGTTGTTCCTTCCCGGAGGGAAGGTCTGGCTAGTTCACTGACGTCGAGACATGTGATGGTGTCTCTGCAGTGTTCTTTTGCATATTCGATTTCCCAGGGGGCAATGTTCTAGAATACACTGACGTTGAGACACGTGATGGTGTCTCTGCGGTGTTTTGGTTGATCTCCCTGAGGTCAACCAGCGTCCTTTTGCATGCACTTACTAGTCATTGCTCCCAC